>NC_092709.1:300887726-301196726 GCF_047496885.1 Scyliorhinus torazame | reverse complement strand
GACACACACGCCCAGGACACACACACCCAGACACACACACACCCAGGACACACACACCCAGGACACAAAGGACACACACACCCAGAACACCGACACCCAGGACACACACACCCAGGACACACACACCCAGAACACACACACACCCAGGTCACACACACCCAAGACACACACACCTAGAACACAGACACCCTGGACAGCCACACTTCCAGGACACACACACCCAGGACACACACACACACACACACGGCACACACACCCTGGACACACACACACCCAGGACACACACACCCAGGACACCCACACATCCAGGACACACACACACCCAGGACACACACACACACACGCACACACACCCTGGACACACACACACCCAGGACACACACACACCCAGGACACACACACCCAGGACACACACACACAGGATACACAGGACACACACACCCAGGACACACAGGACACACACACCCAGGACACACAGGACACACACACACACAGAACACACACACCCAGGACACACACACCCAGGACACACACACACCCAGCACACACACACCCAGAACACACACACACAGGACACACACACCCAGGACACACCCACCCAAGACACACACACCCAGAACACACACACACAGGACACACACACCCAGGGCACACACACCCAGAACACACACACCCAGGACACACACACCCAGAACACACACACCCAGGACACACACACCCAGGACACACACACCCATGACACACACACCCAGAACACACACACCCAGGACACACACACAGGACACACACACACAGGACACAGACACCCAGGACACACACACACAGGACACACACATCCAGGACACACACACACAGGCCACACATACACAGGATACACACATCCAGGACACACACACCCAGGACACACACACAGAGGATACACACACCCAGGACACACACACCCAGGACACACACACACAGGACACCCACACAGGGGACACACACCCAGAACACACACACCCAGGACACACACACCCAGGACACACACACCCAGGACATACACACACAGGATGCACACACCCAGGACACACACACCCAGGACACACACACTCAGGACACGCACACTCTGGACACACACACTTAGAACACCCACACACCCAGGACACACACACCCAGAACACACACACCCCGGACACACACGCAGAGGACACACACACCCAGGACACACACACACAGGACACACACACCCAGGACACACACACAGAGGACACACACACCCAGGACACACACACACAGGACACACACACCCAGAACACGCACACCCAGGACACACACACCCAGGACACAAAGGACACACACACCCAGAACACCGACACCCAGGACACACACACCCAGGACACACACACCCAGACACACAGCCACCCAGGACACACACACCCAGGACACAAAGAACACACACACCCAGAACACCGACACCCAGGACACACACACCCAGGACACACACACCCAGAACACACACACACCCAGGTCACACACACCCAAGACACACACACCTAGAACACAGACACCCTGGACAGCCACACTTCCAGGACACACACACCCAGGACACATACACACACACGGCACACACACCCTGGACACACACACACCCAGGACACACACACACAGGACACACAAACCCAGGACACACCCACCCAAGACACACACACACAGGACACACACACCCAGGGGACACACACCCAGAACACACACACCCAGGACACACACACCCAGGACACACACACACCCAGAACACACACACACAGGACACACAAACCCAGGACACACCCACCCAAGACACACACACACAGGACACACACACCCAGGGGACACACACCCAGAACACACACACCCAGGACACACACACCCAGAACACACACACCCAGAACACACACACCCAGGACACACACACCCAGGACACACACACCCATGACACACACACCCAGAACACACACACCCAGGACACACACACCCAGAACACACACACCCAGGACACACACACAGGACACACACACACAGGACACAGACACCCAGGACACACACACACAGGACACACACATCCAGGACACACACACACAGGCCACACATACACAGGATACACACATCCAGGACACACACACCCAGGACACACACACACAGGATACACACACCCAGGACACACACACCCAGGACACACACACACAGGACAACCACACAGGGGACACACACCCAGAACACACACACCCAGGACACACACACCCAGGACACACACACCCAGGACATACACACACAGGATGCACACACCCAGGACACACACACCCAGGACACACACACTCAGGACACGCACACTCTGGACACACACACCTAGAACACCCACACACCCAGGACACACACACCCAGAACACACACACCCCGGACACACATGCAGAGGACACACACACCCAGGACACACACACACAGGACACACACACCCAGGACACACACACAGAGGACACACACACCCAGGACACACACACACAGGACACACACACCCAGAACACGCACACCCAGGACACACACACCCAGGACACAAAGGACACACACACCCAGAACACCGACACCCAGGACACACACGCCCAGGACACACACACCCAGACACACACACACCCAGGACACACACACCCAGGACACAAAGGACACACACACCCAGAACACCGACACCCAGGACACACACACCCAGGACACACACACCCAGAACACACACACACCCAGGTCACACACACCCAAGACACACACACCTAGAACACAGACACCCTGGACAGCCACACTTCCAGGACACACACACCCAGGACACACACACACACACACACGGCACACACACCCTGGACACACACACACCCAGGACACACACACCCAGGACACCCACACATCCAGGACACACACACACCCAGGACACACACACACACACGCACACACACCCTGGACACACACACACCCAGGACACACACACACCCAGGACACACACACCCAGGACACACACACACAGGATACACAGGACACACACACCCAGGACACACAGGACACACACACCCAGGACACACAGGACACACACACACACAGAACACACACACCCAGGACACACACACCCAGGACACACACACACCCAGCACACACACACCCAGAACACACACACACAGGACACACACACCCAGGACACACCCACCCAAGACACACACACCCAGAACACACACACACAGGACACACACACCCAGGGCACACACACCCAGAACACACACACCCAGGACACACACACCCAGAACACACACACCCAGGACACACACACCCAGGACACACACACCCATGACACACACACCCAGAACACACACACCCAGGACACACACACAGGACACACACACACAGGACACAGACACCCAGGACACACACACACAGGACACACACATCCAGGACACACACACACAGGCCACACATACACAGGATACACACATCCAGGACACACACACCCAGGACACACACACAGAGGATACACACACCCAGGACACACACACCCAGGACACACACACACAGGACACCCACACAGGGGACACACACCCAGAACACACACACCCAGGACACACACACCCAGGACACACACACCCAGGACATACACACACAGGATGCACACACCCAGGACACACACACCCAGGACACACACACTCAGGACACGCACACTCTGGACACACACACTTAGAACACCCACACACCCAGGACACACACACCCAGAACACACACACCCCGGACACACACGCAGAGGACACACACACCCAGGACACACACACACAGGACACACACACCCAGGACACACACACAGAGGACACACACACCCAGGACACACACACACAGGACACACACACCCAGAACACGCACACCCAGGACACACACACCCAGGACACAAAGGACACACACACCCAGAACACCGACACCCAGGACACACACACCCAGGACACACACACCCAGACACACAGCCACCCAGGACACACACACCCAGGACACAAAGGACACACACACCCAGAACACCGACACCCAGGACACACACACCCAGGACACACACACCCAGAACACACACACACCCAGGTCACACACACCCAAGACACACACACCTAGAACACAGACACCCTGGACAGCCACACTTCCAGGACACACACACCCAGGACACATACACACACACGGCACACACACCCTGGACACACACACACCCAGGACACACACACCCAGGACACCCACACATCCAGGACACGGACACACCCAGGACACACACACACACACACACGCACACACACCCTGGACATACACACACCCAGGACACACACACCCAGGACACACACACCCAGGACACACACACACAGGATACACAGGACACACACACCCAGGACACACAGGACACACACACCCAGGACACCCAGGACACACACACACACAGAACACACACACCCAGGACACACACACCCAGGACACACACACACCCAGCACACACACACCCAGAACACACACACACAGGACACACACACCCAGGACACACCCACCCAAGACACACACACCCAGAACACACACACACAGGACACACACACCCAGGGCACACACACCCAGAACACACACACCCAGGACACACACACCCAGAACACACACACCAAGGACACACCCACCCAGGACACACACACCCATGACACACACACCCAGAACACACACACTCAGGACACACACACCCAGAACACACACACCCAGGACACACACACAGGACACACACACACAGGACACAGACACCCAGGACACACACACACAGGACACACACATCCAGGACACACACACACAGGCCACACATACACAGGATACACACATCCAGGACACACACAGCCATGACACACACACACAGGATACACACACCCAGGACACACACACCCAGGACACACACACAGGACACCCACACAGGGGACACACACCCAGAACACACACACCCAGGACACACACACCCAGGACACATACACCCAGGACATACACACACAGGATGCACACACCCAGGACACACACACCCAGGACACACACACTCAGGACACACACACTCTGGACACACACACCTAGAACACCCACACACCCAGGACACACACAACCAGAACACACACACCCAGGACACACACTCCCTGGACACACACACCCAGAACACACACACCCAGAACACACACACCCAGGACACACACACCCAGAACACACACACCCAGAACACACACACCCAGGACACACACACCCAGGACACACACACCCATGACACACACACCCAGAACACACACACCCAGGACACACACACCCAGAACACACGCACCCAGGACACACACACAGGACACACACACACAGGACACAGACACCCAGGACACACACACACAGGACACACACATCCAGGACACACACACACAGGCCACACATACACAGGATACACACATCCAGGACACACACACCCAGGACACACACACACAGGATACACACACCCAGGACACACACACCCAGGACACACACACACAGGACACCCACACAGGGGACACACACCCAGAACACACACACCCAGGACACACACACCCAGGACACACACACCCAGGACATACACACACAGGATGCACACACCCAGGACACACACACCCAGGACACACACACTCAGGACACGCACACTCTGGACACACACACCTAGAACACCCACACACCCAGGACACACACACCCAGAACACACACACCCCGGACACACACGCAGAGGACACACACACCCAGGACACACACACACAGGACACACACACCCAGGACACACACACAGAGGACACACACACCCAGGACACACACACACAGGACACACACACCCAGAACACGCACACCCAGGACACACACACCCAGGACACAAAGGACACACACACCCAGAACACCGACACCCAGGACACACACACCCAGGACACACACACCCAGACACACACACACCCAGGACACACACACACACACACACGCACACACACCCTGGACACACACACACCCAGGACACACACACCCAGGACACACACACCCAGGACACACACACACACACACACGCACACACACCCTGGACACACACACACCCAGGACACACACACCCAGGACACACACACCCAGGACACACACACACAGGATACACAGGACACACACACCCAGGACACACAGGACACACACACCCAGGACACACAGGACACACACACACACAGAACACACACACCCAGGACACACACACCCAGGACACACACACACCCAGCACACACACACCCAGAACACACACACACAGGACACACACACCCAGGACACACCCACCCAAGACACACACACCCAGAACACACACACACAGGACACACACACCCAGGGCACACACACCCAGAACACACACACCCAGGACACACACACCCAGAACACACACACCCAGGACACACACACCCAGGACACACACACCCATGACACACACACCCAGAACACACACACTCAGGACACACACACCCAGAACACACACACCCAGGACACACACACAGGACACACACACACAGGACACAGACACCCAGGACACACACACACAGGACACACACATCCAGGACACACACACACAGGCCACACATACACAGGATACACACATCCAGGACACACACACCCAGGACACACACACAGGACACCCACACAGGGGACACACACCCAGAACACACACACCCAGGACACACACACCCAGGACACACACACCCAGGACATACACACACAGGATGCACACACCCAGGACACACACACCCAGGACACACACACTCAGGACACACACACTCTGGACACACACACCTAGAACACCTACACACCCAGGACACACACAACCAGAACACACACACCCAGGACACACACTCCCTGGACACACACACCCAGAACACACACACCCAGAACACACACACCCAGGACACACACACCCAGAACACACACACCCAGAACACACACACCCAGGACACACACACCCAGGACACACACACCCATGACACACACACCCAGAACACACACACCCAGGACACACACACCCAGAACACACGCACCCAGGACACACACACAGGACACACACACACAGGACACAGACACCCAGGACACACACACACAGGACACACACATCCAGGACACACACACACAGGCCACACATACACAGGATACACACATCCAGGACACACACACCCAGGACACACACACACAGGATACACACACCCAGGACACACACACCCAGGACACACACACACAGGACACCCACACAGGGGACACACACCCAGAACACACACACCCAGGACACACACACCCAGGACACACACACCCAGGACATACACACACAGGATGCACACACCCAGGACACACACCCAGGACACACACACTCAGGACACGCACACTCTGGACACACACACCTAGAACACCCACACACCCAGGACACACACACCCAGAACACACACACCCCGGACACACACGCAGAGGACACACACACCCAGGACACACACACACAGGACACACACACCCAGGACACACACACAGAGGACACACACACCCAGGACACACACACACAGGACACACACACCCAGAACACGCACACCCAGGACACACACACCCAGGACACAAAGGACACACACACCCAGAACACCGACACCCAGGACACACACACCCAGGACACACACACCCAGACACACATACACCCAGGACACACACACCCAGGACACAAAGGACACACACACCCAGAACACCGACACCCAGGACACACACACCCAGGACACACACACCCAGAACACACACACACGCAGGTCACACACACCCAAGACACACACACCTAGAACACAGACACCCTGGACAGCCACACTTCCAGGACACACACACCCAGGACACACACACACACACACACGCACACACACCCTGGACACACACACACCCAGGACACACACACCCAGGACACACACACCCAGGACACACACACACAGGATACACAGGACACACACACCCAGGACACACAGGACACACACACCCAGGACACACAGGACACACACACACACAGAACACACACACCCAGGACACACACACCCAGGACACACACACACCCAGCACACACACACCCAGAACACACACACACAGGACACACACTACCCAGGACACACCCACCCAAGACACACACACCCAGAACACACACACACAGGACACACACACCCAGGGCACACACACCCAGAACACACACACCCAGGACACACACACCCAGAACACACACACCCAGGACACACACACCCAGGACACACACACCCATGACACACACACCCAGAACACACACACTCAGGACACACACACCCAGAACACACACCCAGGACACACACACAGGACACACACACACAGGACACAGACACCCAGGACACACACACACAGGACACACACATCCAGGACACACACACACAGGCCACACATACACAGGATACACACATCCAGGACACACACAGCCATGACACACACACACAGGATACACACACCCAGGACACACACACCCAGGACACACACACAGGACACCCACACAGGGGACACACACCCAGAACACACACACACCCAGGTCACACACACCCAAGACACACACACCTAGAACACAGACACCCTGGACAGCCACACTTCCAGGACACACACACCCAGGACACATACACACACACGGCACACACACCCTGGACACACACACACCCAGGACACACACACACAGGACACACAAACCCAGGACACACCCACCCAAGACACACACACACAGGACACACACACCCAGGGGACACACACCCAGAACACACACACCCAGGACACACACACCCAGGACACACACACACCCAGAACACACACACACAGGACACACAAACCCAGGACACACCCACCCAAGACACACACACACAGGACACACACACCCAGGGGACACACACCCAGAACACACACACCCAGGACACACACACCCAGAACACACACACCCAGAACACACACACCCAGGACACACACACCCAGGACACACACACCCATGACACACACACCCAGAACACACACACCCAGGACACACACACCCAGAACACACACACCCAGGACACACACACAGGACACACACACACAGGACACAGACACCCAGGACACACACACACAGGACACACACATCCAGGACACACACACACAGGCCACACATACACAGGATACACACATCCAGGACACACACACCCAGGACACACACACACAGGATACACACACCCAGGACACACACACCCAGGACACACACACACAGGACAACCACACAGGGGACACACACCCAGAACACACACACCCAGGACACACACACCCAGGACACACACACCCAGGACATACACACACAGGATGCACACACCCAGGACACACACACCCAGGACACACACACTCAGGACACGCACACTCTGGACACACACACCTAGAACACCCACACACCCAGGACACACACACCCAGAACACACACACCCCGGACACACATGCAGAGGACACACACACCCAGGACACACACACACAGGACACACACACCCAGGACACACACACAGAGGACACACACACCCAGGACACACACACACAGGACACACACACCCAGAACACGCACACCCAGGACACACACACCCAGGACACAAAGGACACACACACCCAGAACACCGACACCCAGGACACACACGCCCAGGACACACACACCCAGACACACACACACCCAGGACACACACACCCAGGACACAAAGGACACACACACCCAGAACACCGACACCCAGGACACACACACCCAGGACACACACACCCAGAACACACACACACCCAGGTCACACACACCCAAGACACACACACCTAGAACACAGACACCCTGGACAGCCACACTTCCAGGACACACACACCCAGGACACACACACACACACACACGGCACACACACCCTGGACACACACACACCCAGGACACACACACCCAGGACACCCACACATCCAGGACACACACACACCCAGGACACACACACACACACGCACACACACCCTGGACACACACACACCCAGGACACACACACACCCAGGACACACACACCCAGGACACACACACACAGGATACACAGGACACACACACCCAGGACACACAGGACACACACACCCAGGACACACAGGACACACACACACACAGAACACACACACCCAGGACACACACACCCAGGACACACACACACCCAGCACACACACACCCAGAACACACACACACAGGACACACACACCCAGGACACACCCACCCAAGACACACACACCCAGAACACACACACACAGGACACACACACCCAGGGCACACACACCCAGAACACACACACCCAGGACACACACACCCAGAACACACACACCCAGGACACACACACCCAGGACACACACACCCATGACACACACACCCAGAACACACACACCCAGGACACACACACAGGACACACACACACAGGACACAGACACCCAGGACACACACACACAGGACACACACATCCAGGACACACACACACAGGCCACACATACACAGGATACACACATCCAGGACACACACACCCAGGACACACACACAGAGGATACACACACCCAGGACACACACACCCAGGACACACACACACAGGACACCCACACAGGGGACACACACCCAGAACACACACACCCAGGACACACACACCCAGGACACACACACCCAGGACATACACACACAGGATGCACACACCCAGGACACACACACCCAGGACACACACACTCAGGACACGCACACTCTGGACACACACACTTAGAACACCCACACACCCAGGACACACACACCCAGAACACACACACCCCGGACACACACGCAGAGGACACACACACCCAGGACACACACACACAGGACACACACACCCAGGACACACACACAGAGGACACACACACCCAGGACACACACACACAGGACACACACACCCAGAACACGCACACCCAGGACACACACACCCAGGACACAAAGGACACACACACCCAGAACACCGACACCCAGGACACACACACCCAGGACACACACACCCAGACACACAGCCACCCAGGACACACACACCCAGGACACAAAGGACACACACACCCAGAACACCGACACCCAGGACACACACACCCAGGACACACACACCCAGAACACACACACACCCAGGTCACACACACCCAAGACACACACACCTAGAACACAGACACCCTGGACAGCCACACTTCCAGGACACACACACCCAGGACACATACACACACACGGCACACACACCCTGGACACACACACACCCAGGACACACACACCCAGGACACCCACACATCCAGGACACGGACACACCCAGGACACACACACACACACACACGCACACACACCCTGGACATACACACACCCAGGACACACACACCCAGGACACACACACCCAGGACACACACACACAGGATACACAGGACACACACACCCAGGACACACAGGACACACACACCCAGGACACCCAGGACACACACACACACAGAACACACACACCCAGGACACACACACCCAGGACACACACACACCCAGCACACACACACCCAGAACACACACACACAGGACACACACACCCAGGACACACCCACCCAAGACACACACACCCAGAACACACACACACAGGACACACACACCCAGGGCACACACACCCAGAACACACACACCCAGGACACACACACCCAGAACACACACACCAAGGACACACCCACCCAGGACACACACACCCATGACACACACACCCAGAACACACACACTCAGGACACACACACCCAGAACACACACACCCAGGACACACACACAGGACACACACACACAGGACACAGACACCCAGGACACACACACCCAGGACACACACACCCAGACACACACACACCCAGGACACACACACCCATGACACACACACCCAGAACACACACACTCAGGACACACACACCCAGAACACACACACCCAGGACACACACACAGGACACACACACACAGGACACAGACACCCAGGACACACACACCCAGGACACACACACCCAGACACACACACACCCAGGACACACACACACACACACACGCACACACACCCTGGACACACACACACCCAGGACACACACACCCAGGACACACACACCCAGGACACACACACACACACACACGCACACACACCCTGGACACACACACACCCAGGACACACACACCCAGGACACACACACCCAGGACACACACACACAGGATACACAGGACACACACACCCAGGACACACAGGACACACACACCCAGGACACACAGGACACACACACACACAGAACACACACACCCAGGACACACACACCCAGGACACACACACACCCAGCACACACACACCCAGAACACACACACACAGGACACACACACCCAGGACACACCCACCCAAGACACACACACCCAGAACACACACACACAGGACACACACACCCAGGGCACACACACCCAGAACACACACACCCAGGACACACACACCCAGAACACACACACCCAGGACACACACACCCAGGACACACACACCCATGACACACACACCCAGAACACACACACTCAGGACACACACACCCAGAACACACACACCCAGGACACACACACAGGACACACACACACAGGACACAGACACCCAGGACACACACACACAGGACACACACATCCAGGACACACACACACAGGCCACACATACACAGGATACACACATCCAGGACACACACACCCAGGACACACACACAGGACACCCACACAGGGGACACACACCCAGAACACACACACCCAGGACACACACACCCAGGACACACACACCCAGGACATACACACACAGGATGCACACACCCAGGACACACACACCCAGGACACACACACTCAGGACACACACACTCTGGACACACACACCTAGAACACCTACACACCCAGGACACACACAACCAGAACACACACACCCAGGACACACACTCCCTGGACACACACACCCAGAACACACACACCCAGAACACACACACCCAGGACACACACACCCAGAACACACACACCCAGAACACACACACCCAGGACACACACACCCAGGACACACACACCCATGACACACACACCCAGAACACACACACCCAGGACACACACACCCAGAACACACGCACCCAGGACACACACACAGGACACACACACACAGGACACAGACACCCAGGACACACACACACAGGACACACACATCCAGGACACACACACACAGGCCACACATACACAGGATACACACATCCAGGACACACACACCCAGGACACACACACACAGGATACACACACCCAGGACACACACACCCAGGACACACACACACAGGACACCCACACAGGGGACACACACCCAGAACACACACACCCAGGACACACACACCCAGGACACACACACCCAGGACATACACACACAGGATGCACACACCCAGGACACACACCCAGGACACACACACTCAGGACACGCACACTCTGGACACACACACCTAGAACACCCACACACCCAGGACACACACACCCAGAACACACACACCCCGGACACACACGCAGAGGACACACACACCCAGGACACACACACACAGGACACACACACCCAGGACACACACACAGAGGACACACACACCCAGGACACACACACACAGGACACACACACCCAGAACACGCACACCCAGGACACACACACCCAGGACACAAAGGACACACACACCCAGAACACCGACACCCAGGACACACACACCCAGGACACACACACCCAGACACACATACACCCAGGACACACACACCCAGGACACAAAGGACACACACACCCAGAACACCGACACCCAGGACACACACACCCAGGACACACACACCCAGAACACACACACACGCAGGTCACACACACCCAAGACACACACACCTAGAACACAGACACCCTGGACAGCCACACTTCCAGGACACACACACCCAGGACACACACACACACACACACGCACACACACCCTGGACACACACACACCCAGGACACACACACCCAGGACACACACACCCAGGACACACACACACAGGATACACAGGACACACACACCCAGGACACACAGGACACACACACCCAGGACACACAGGACACACACACACACAGAACACACACACCCAGGACACACACACCCAGGACACACACACACCCAGCACACACACACCCAGAACACACACACACAGGACACACACTACCCAGGACACACCCACCCAAGACACACACACCCAGAACACACACACACAGGACACACACACCCAGGGCACACACACCCAGAACACACACACCCAGGACACACACACCCAGAACACACACACCCAGGACACACACACCCAGGACACACACACCCATGACACACACACCCAGAACACACACACTCAGGACACACACACCCAGAACACACACCCAGGACACACACACAGGACACACACACACAGGACACAGACACCCAGGACACACACACACAGGACACACACATCCAGGACACACACACACAGGCCACACATACACAGGATACACACATCCAGGACACACACAGCCATGACACACACACACAGGATACACACACCCAGGACACACACACCCAGGACACACACACAGGACACCCACACAGGGGACACACACCCAGAACACACACACACCCAGGTCACACACACCCAAGACACACACACCTAGAACACAGACACCCTGGACAGCCACACTTCCAGGACACACACACCCAGGACACATACACACACACGGCACACACACCCTGGACACACACACACCCAGGACACACACACACAGGACACACAAACCCAGGACACACCCACCCAAGACACACACACACAGGACACACACACCCAGGGGACACACACCCAGAACACACACACCCAGGACACACACACCCAGGACACACACACACCCAGAACACACACACACAGGACACACAAACCCAGGACACACCCACCCAAGACACACACACACAGGACACACACACCCAGGGGACACACACCCAGAACACACACACCCAGGACACACACACCCAGAACACACACACCCAGAACACACACACCCAGGACACACACACCCAGGACACACACACCCATGACACACACACCCAGAACACACACACCCAGGACACACACACCCAGAACACACACACCCAGGACACACACACAGGACACACACACACAGGACACAGACACCCAGGACACACACACACAGGACACACACATCCAGGACACACACACACAGGCCACACATACACAGGATACACACATCCAGGACACACACACCCAGGACACACACACACAGGATACACACACCCAGGACACACACACCCAGGACACACACACACAGGACAACCACACAGGGGACACACACCCAGAACACACACACCCAGGACACACACACCCAGGACACACACACCCAGGACATACACACACAGGATGCACACACCCAGGACACACACACCCAGGACACACACACTCAGGACACGCACACTCTGGACACACACACCTAGAACACCCACACACCCAGGACACACACACCCAGAACACACACACCCCGGACACACATGCAGAGGACACACACACCCAGGACACACACACACAGGACACACACACCCAGGACACACACACAGAGGACACACACACCCAGGACACACACACACAGGACACACACACCCAGAACACGCACACAGAGGACACACACACCCAGGACACACACACACAGGACACACACACCCAGAACACGCACACCCAGGACACACACACCCAGGACACAAAGGACACACACACCCAGAACACCGACACCCAGGACACACACACCCAGGACACACACACCCAGACACACAGCCACCCAGGACACACACACCCAGGACACAAAGGACACACACACCCAGAACACCGACACCCAGGACACACACACCCAGGACACACACACCCAGAACACACACACACCCAGGTCACACACACCCAAGACACACACACCTAGAACACAGACACCCTGGACAGCCACACTTCCAGGACACACACACCCAGGACACATACACACACACGGCACACACACCCTGGACACACACACACCCAGGACACACACACCCAGGACACCCACACATCCAGGACACGGACACACCCAGGACACACACACACACACACACGCACACACACCCTGGACATACACACACCCAGGACACACACACCCAGGACACACACACCCAGGACACACACACACAGGATACACAGGACACACACACCCAGGACACACAGGACACACACACCCAGGACACCCAGGACACACACACACACAGAACACACACACCCAGGACACACACACCCAGGACACACACACACCCAGCACACACACACCCAGAACACACACACACAGGACACACACACCCAGGACACACCCACCCAAGACACACACACCCAGAACACACACACACAGGACACACACACCCAGGGCACACACACCCAGAACACACACACCCAGGACACACACACCCAGAACACACACACCAAGGACACACCCACCCAGGACACACACACCCATGACACACACACCCAGAACACACACACTCAGGACACACACACCCAGAACACACACACCCAGGACACACACACAGGACACACACACACAGGACACAGACACCCAGGACACACACACACAGGACACACACATCCAGGACACACACACACAGGCCACACATACACAGGATACACACATCCAGGACACACACAGCCATGACACACACACACAGGATACACACACCCAGGACACACACACCCAGGACACACACACAGGACACCCACACAGGGGACACACACCCAGAACACACACACCCAGGACACACACACCCAGGACACATACACCCAGGACATACACACACAGGATGCACACACCCAGGACACACACACCCAGGACACACACACTCAGGACACACACACTCTGGACACACACACCTAGAACACCCACACACCCAGGACACACACAACCAGAACACACACACCCAGGACACACACTCCCTGGACACACACACCCAGAACACACACACCCAGAACACACACACCCAGGACACACACACCCAGAACACACACACCCAGAACACACACACCCAGGACACACACACCCAGGACACACACACCCATGACACACACACCCAGAACACACACACCCAGGACACACACACCCAGAACACACGCACCCAGGACACACACACAGGACACACACACACAGGACACAGACACCCAGGACACACACACACAGGACACACACATCCAGGACACACACACACAGGCCACACATACACAGGATACACACATCCAGGACACACACACCCAGGACACACACACACAGGATACACACACCCAGGACACACACACCCAGGACACACACACACAGGACACCCACACAGGGGACACACACCCAGAACACACACACCCAGGACACACACACCCAGGACACACACACCCAGGACATACACACACAGGATGCACACACCCAGGACACACACACCCAGGACACACACACTCAGGACACGCACACTCTGGACACACACACCTAGAACACCCACACACCCAGGACACACACACCCAGAACACACACACCCCGGACACACACGCAGAGGACACACACACCCAGGACACACACACACAGGACACACACACCCAGGACACACACACAGAGGACACACACACCCAGGACACACACACACAGGACACACACACCCAGAACACGCACACCCAGGACACACACACCCAGGACACAAAGGACACACACACCCAGAACACCGACACCCAGGACACACACACCCAGGACACACACACCCAGACACACACACACCCAGGACACACACACACACACACACGCACACACACCCTGGACACACACACACCCAGGACACACACACCCAGGACACACACACCCAGGACACACACACACACACACACGCACACACACCCTGGACACACACACACCCAGGACACACACACCCAGGACACACACACCCAGGACACACACACACAGGATACACAGGACACACACACCCAGGACACACAGGACACACACACCCAGGACACACAGGACACACACACACACAGAACACACACACCCAGGACACACACACCCAGGACACACACACACCCAGCACACACACACCCAGAACACACACACACAGGACACACACACCCAGGACACACCCACCCAAGACACACACACCCAGAACACACACACACAGGACACACACACCCAGGGCACACACACCCAGAACACACACACCCAGGACACACACACCCAGAACACACACACCCAGGACACACACACCCAGGACACACACACCCATGACACACACACCCAGAACACACACACTCAGGACACACACACCCAGAACACACACACCCAGGACACACACACAGGACACACACACACAGGACACAGACACCCAGGACACACACACACAGGACACACACATCCAGGACACACACACACAGGCCACACATACACAGGATACACACATCCAGGACACACACACCCAGGACACACACACAGGACACCCACACAGGGGACACACACCCAGAACACACACACCCAGGACACACACACCCAGGACACACACACCCAGGACATACACACACAGGATGCACACACCCAGGACACACACACCCAGGACACACACACTCAGGACACACACACTCTGGACACACACACCTAGAACACCTACACACCCAGGACACACACAACCAGAACACACACACCCAGGACACACACTCCCTGGACACACACACCCAGAACACACACACCCAGAACACACACACCCAGGACACACACACCCAGAACACACACACCCAGAACACACACACCCAGGACACACACACCCAGGACACACACACCCATGACACACACACCCAGAACACACACACCCAGGACACACACACCCAGAACACACGCACCCAGGACACACACACAGGACACACACACACAGGACACAGACACCCAGGACACACACACACAGGACACACACATCCAGGACACACACACACAGGCCACACATACACAGGATACACACATCCAGGACACACACACCCAGGACACACACACACAGGATACACACACCCAGGACACACACACCCAGGACACACACACACAGGACACCCACACAGGGGACACACACCCAGAACACACACACCCAGGACACACACACCCAGGACACACACACCCAGGACATACACACACAGGATGCACACACCCAGGACACACACCCAGGACACACACACTCAGGACACGCACACTCTGGACACACACACCTAGAACACCCACACACCCAGGACACACACACCCAGAACACACACACCCCGGACACACACGCAGAGGACACACACACCCAGGACACACACACACAGGACACACACACCCAGGACACACACACAGAGGACACACACACCCAGGACACACACACACAGGACACACACACCCAGAACACGCACACCCAGGACACACACACCCAGGACACAAAGGACACACACACCCAGAACACCGACACCCAGGACACACACACCCAGGACACACACACCCAGACACACATACACCCAGGACACACACACCCAGGACACAAAGGACACACACACCCAGAACACCGACACCCAGGACACACACACCCAGGACACACACACCCAGAACACACACACACGCAGGTCACACACACCCAAGACACACACACCTAGAACACAGACACCCTGGACAGCCACACTTCCAGGACACACACACCCAGGACACACACACACACACACACGCACACACACCCTGGACACACACACACCCAGGACACACACACCCAGGACACACACACCCAGGACACACACACACAGGATACACAGGACACACACACCCAGGACACACAGGACACACACACCCAGGACACACAGGACACACACACACACAGAACACACACACCCAGGACACACACACCCAGGACACACACACACCCAGCACACACACACCCAGAACACACACACACAGGACACACACTACCCAGGACACACCCACCCAAGACACACACACCCAGAACACACACACACAGGACACACACACCCAGGGCACACACACCCAGAACACACACACCCAGGACACACACACCCAGAACACACACACCCAGGACACACACACCCAGGACACACACACCCATGACACACACACCCAGAACACACACACTCAGGACACACACACCCAGAACACACACCCAGGACACACACACAGGACACACACACACAGGACACAGACACCCAGGACACACACACACAGGACACACACATCCAGGACACACACACACAGGCCACACATACACAGGATACACACATCCAGGACACACACAGCCATGACACACACACACAGGATACACACACCCAGGACACACACACCCAGGACACACACACAGGACACCCACACAGGGGACACACACCCAGAACACACACACCCAGGACACACACACCCAGGACACACACACCCAGGACATACACACAGGATGCACACACCCAGGACACACACACCCAGGACACACACACTCAGGACACACACACTCTGGACACACACACCTAGAACACCCACACACCCAGGACACACACAGCCAGAACACACACACCCTGGACACACACTCCCTGCACACACACCCAGGACACACATACCCAGAACACTCACACCCTGGACACACACACCCAGGACACACACACCCAGGACACACACACCCAGAACACACACACACCCAGGACACACACACCCAAGACACACACACCTAGAACACAGACACCCTGGACAGCCACACTTCCAGGACACACACACACAGGACACACACACACACACAGGACACACACACCCAGGACACCCACACATCCAGGACACACACACACAGGACACACACACCCAGGACACACGGCACACACACCCAGGACGCACACACACCCAGGACACACACACCCAGGACACACACACCCAGGACACACACATACAGGATACACAGGACACACACACCCAGGACACACAGGACACACACACCCAGGACACACAGGACACACACACACCCAGAACACACACACACCCAGGACACACACACCCAGGACACACACACACCCAGGACACACACAGCCAGAACACACACACACAGGACACACACACCCAGGACACACCCACCCAAGACACACACACCCAGAACACACACACACAGGACACACACACCCAGGGCACACACACCCAGGACACACACACCCAGAACACACACACCCTGAACACACACACCCAGAACACACACACCCAGGACACACACACCCATGACACACACACCCAGAACACACACACCCAGGACACACACACCCAGAACACACACACCCAGGACACACACACAGGACACACACACACAGGACACAGACACCCAGGACACACACACACAGGACACACACATCCAGGACACACACACACAGGCCACACATACACAGGATACACACATCCAGGACACACACACCCAGGACACACACACACAGGATACACAACCCAGGACACACACATTCAGGACACACACACACAGGACACCCACACAGGGGACACACACCCAGAACACACACACCCAGGACACACACACCCAGGACACACACACCCAGGACATACACACACAGGATGCACACACGCAGGACACACACACCCAGGACACACACACTCAGGACACACACACTCTGGACACACACCTAGAACACCCACACACCCAGGACACACACACCCAGGACACACACACACAGGACACACACACCCAGGACACACACACACAGGACACACACACCCAGAACACACACACCCAGGACACACACACCCAGGACACAAAGGACACACACACCCAGAACACCGACACCCAGGACACACACACCCAGGACACACACACCCAGGACACAAAGGACACACACACCCAGAACACCGACACCCAGGACACACACACCCAAGACACACACACCTAGAACACAGACACCCTGGACAGCCACACTTCCAGGACACACACACCCAGGACAGACACACACACACAGGACACACACACCCAGGACACCCACACATCCAGGACACACACACACCCAGGACACACACACCCAGGACACACACAACCAGGACAGACACACACAGGATACACAGGACACACACACCCAGGACACACAAGACACACACACCCAGGACACACAGGACACACACACACCCAGAACACACACACCCAGGACACACACACCCAAGACACACACACACCCATGACACACACCCAGAACACACACACACAGGACACACACACCCAGGACACACCCACCCAAGACACACACACCCAGAACACACACACACAGGACTCCCACACACCCAGGGCACACACACCCAGAACACACACACCCAGGACACACACACCCAGAACACACACACACAGGACACACACACCCAGAACACACACACCCAGGACACACACACCCATGACACACACACCCAGAACACACATACCCAGGACACACACACCCAGAACACACACACCCAGGACACACACACACAGGACACAGACACCCAGGACACACACACACAGGACACACACAGCCAGGACACACACACACAGGATACACACACCCAGGACACACACACCCAGGACACACACACACAGGACACCCACACAGGGGACACACACCCAGAACACACACACCCAGGACACACACACCCAGGACATACACACACAGGATGCACACACCCAGGACGCACACACCCAGGACACACACACCCAGGACACACACTCCCTGGACACACACACCCAGGACACACATACCCAGAACACTCACACCCTGGACACACACACCCAGGACACACAGGACACACACACCCAGGACACACACACCCAGAACACACACTCCCTCGACACACACACCCAGGACACACACACCCAGGACACACACACAGAGGACACACACACCCAGGACACACACACACAGGACACACACACCCAGAACACACACACCCAGGACACACACACCCAGGACACAAAGGACACACACACCCAGAACACCGACACCCAGGACACACACACCCAGGAGACACACACCCAGAACACACACACACCCAGGACACACACACCCAGGACACAAAGGACACACACACCCAGAACACCGACACCCAGGACACACACACCCAGGACACACACACCCAGAACACACACACACCCAGGACACACACACCCAAGACACTCACACCTAGAACACAGATACCCTGGACAGCCACACTTCCAGGACACATACACCCAGGACACACACACACACACAGGACACACACACCCAGGACACCCACACATCCAGGACACACACACACCCAGGACACACACACACACACGGCACACACACCCAGGACACACACACACCCAGGACACACACACCCAGGACACACACACCCAGGACACATACACACAGGATACACAGGACACACACACCCAGGACACACAGGACACACACACCCAGGACACACAGGACACACACACACACAGAACACACACACCCCCAGAACACACACACCCAGAACACACACACCCAGGACACACACACACCCAGGATACACACACCCAGAACACACATACACAGGACACACACACCCAGGACACACCCACCCAAGACACACACACCCAGAACACACACACACAGGACACACACACCCACGGCACACACACCCAGAACACACACACCCAGGACACACACACCCAGAACACACACACCCAGGACACACACACCCAGAACACACACACCCAGGACACACACACCCAGGACACACCCACCCAGAACACACACACCCAGGACATACACACCCAGGACACACACACACAGGACACACACACACACAGGACACACACACCCAGGACCAAAGACACACAGGACACACACACTCAGGACACACACTCCCAGGACACGCACACCCAGAATACCCAGGACACACACACCCAGGACACACACACCCAGGACACACAGGACACACACACCCAGGACACACACACCCAGGACACACACACCCAGGACACACACACAGAGGACACACACACCCAGGACACACACACACACAGGACACGCACACCCAGGACCAAAGACACACAGGACACACACACCCAGGACACACACACACAGGACACACACACTCAGGACACACACACCCAGGACACACACACCCAGAATACCCAGGACACACACACCCAGGACACACACACCCAGGACACACAGGACACCCACACCCAGGACACACACACCCAGGACACCCACACACAGGACACACACACCCAGGACACACACACACAGGACACACACACCCAGAACACACACACACAGGACACACACATCAAGGACACACAAACACAGGACACACACACACAGGACACACACACCCAGGACACACACACACACACACACACGGCACACACACCCAGGACACACACACACCCAGGACACACACACCCAGGACACACACACACAGGATACACAGGACACACACAACCAGGACACACAAGACACACACACCCAGGACACACAGGACACACACACACCCAGAACACACACACCCCCAGAACACACACACCCAGAACACACACACCCAGGACACACACACACCCAGGACACACACACCCAGAACACACACACACAGGACACACCCACCCAGGACACATACACCCAGGACACACACACACAGGACACACACACACACAGGACACACACACCCAGGCCCAAAGACACACAGGACACACACACCCAGGACACACACACACCCAGGACACACACACCCAGAACACACATACACAGAACACACACACCCAGGACACACCCACCCAAGACACACACACCCAGAACACACACACACAGGACACACACACCCAGGGCACACACAGCCAGAACACACACACCCAGGACACACACACCCAGAACACACACACCCAGGACACACACACCCAGAACACACACACCCAGGACACACACACCCAGGACACACCCACCCAGAACACACACACCCAGGACACACACACCCAGGAGACACACACACAGGACACACACACACACAGGACACACACACCCAGGACCAAAGACACACAGGACACACACACCCAGGACACACACACACAGGACACACACACTCAGGACACACACACCCAGGACACGCACACCCAGAATACCCAGGACACACACACCCAGGACACACACACCCAGGACACACAGGTCACACACACCCAGGACACACACACCCAGGACACACACACCCAGGATACACACACAGAGGACACACACACCCAGGACACACACACACACAGGACACGCACACCCAGGACCAAAGACACACAGGACACACACACCCAGGATACACACACACAGGACACACACACTCAGGACACACACACCCAGGACACACACACCCAGAATACCCAGGACACACACACCCAGGACACACACACCCAGGACACACAGGACACCCACACCCAGGACACACACACCCAGGACACCCACACACAGGACACACACACCCAGGACACACACACACAGGACACACACACCCAGAACACACACACACAGGACACACACACCCAGAACACACACACACAGGACACACACATCAAGGACACACAAACACAGGACACACACACACAGGACACACACACCCAGGACACACACACACACACACACACGGCACACACACCCAGGACACACACACACCCAGGACACACACACACAGGATACACAGGACACACACACCCAGGACTCACAAGACACACACACACAAAGGACACACAGGACACACACACACCCAGAACACACACACCCCCAGAACACACACACCCAGAACACACACACCCAGGACACACACACACCCAGGACACACACACCCAGAACACACACAAACAGGACACACCCACCCAGGACACATACACCCAGGACACACACACACAGGACACACACACACACAGGACACACACACCCAGGCCCAAAGACACACAGGACACACACACCCAGGACACACACACACAGGACACACACACTCAGGACACACACACCCAGGACACACACACCCAGAATACCCAGGACACACACACCCAGGACACACACACCCAGGACACACAGGACACACACACCCAGGACACACACACCCAGGACACACACACCCAGGACACGCACCCAGGACACACACACACAGGACACACACACCCAGGACACCCACACATCCAGGACACACACACCCAAGACACACACACCTAGAACACAGACACCCTGGACAGACACACACAGGGTACACAGGACACACACACCCAGGACACACAAGACACACACACCCAGGACACACAGGACACACACACACCCAGAACACACACACCCAGGACACACACATCCAAGACACACACACACCCATGACACACACACCCAGAACACACACACACAGGACACACACACCCAGGACACACCCACCCAAGACACACACACCCAGAACACACACACACAGGACACACACACCCAGGGCACACACACCCAGAACACCGACACCCAGGACACACACACCCAGGACACACACACCCAGAACACAGACACACCCAGGACACACACACCCAAGACACACACACCTAGAACACAAACACCCTGGACAGCCACACTTCCAGGACACACACACCCAGGACAGACAAACACACACAGGACACACACACCCAGGACACCCACACATCCAGGACACACACACACCCAGGACACACACACCCAGGACACACACAACCAGGACAGACACACACAGGATACACAGGACACACACACCCAGGACACACAAGACACACACACCCAGGACACACAGGACACACACACACCCAGAACACACACACCCAGGACACACACACCCAAGACACACACACACCCATGACACACACACCCAGAACACACACACACAGGACACACACACCCAGGACACACCCACCCAAGACACACACACACAGGACTCCCACACACCCAGGGCACACACACCCAGAACACACACACCCAGGACACACACACCCAGAACACACACACACAGGACACACACACCCAGAACACACACACCCAGGACACACACACCCATGACACACACACCCAGAACACACACACCCAGGACACACACACCCAGAACACACACACCCAGGACACACACACACAGGACACAGGCACACAGGACACACACACACAGGACACACACATCCAGGACACACACACAGAGGCCACACACACACAGGATACACACACCCAGAACACACACACCCAGGACACACACACACAGGACACCCACACAGGGGACACACACCCAGAACACACACACCCAGGACACACACACCCAGGACATACACACACAGGATGCACACACCCAGGACGCACACACCCAGGACACACACACTCAGGACACACACACTCTGGACACACACACCTAGAACACCCACACACCCAGGACACACACACCCAGAACACACACACCCAGGACACACACTCCCTGGACACACACACCCAGGACACACATACCCAGAACACTCACACCCTGGACACACACACCCAGGACACACAGGACACACACACCCAGGACACACACACCCAGAACACACACTCCCTCGACACACACACACAGGACACACACACCCAGGACACACACACAGAGGACACACACACCCAGGACACACACACACAGGACACACACACCCAGAACACACACACCCAGGACACACACACCCAGGACACAAAGGACACACACACCCAGAACACCGACACCCAGGACACACACACCCAGGAGACACACACCCAGAACACACACACACCCAGGACACACACACCCAGGACACAAAGGACACACACACCCAGAACACCGACACCCAGGACACACACACCCAGGACACACACACCCAGAACACACACACACCCAGGACACACACACACCCAGGACACACACACACACACGGCACACACACCCAGGACACACACACACACACGGCACACACACCCAGGACACACACACACCCAGGACACACACACCCAGGACACACACACCCAGGACACACACACACAGGATACACAGGACACACACACCCAGGACACACAGGACACACACACCCAGGACACACAGGACACACACACACACAGAACACACACCCCCCCAGAACACACACACCCAGAACACACACACCCAGGACACACACACACCCAGGACACACACACCCAGAACACACATACACAGGACACACACACCCAGGACACACCCACCCAAGACACGCACACCCAGAACACACACACACAGGACACACACACCCAGGGCACACACACCCAGAACACACACACCCAGGACACACACACCCAGAACACACACACCCAGGACACACACACCCAGAACACACACACCCAGGACACACCCACCCAGAACACACACACCCAGGACACACACTCCCAGGACACACACACACAGGACACACACACACACACAGGACACACACACCCAGGACCAAAGACAAACAGGACACACACACCCAGGACACACACACACAGGACACACACACTCAGGACACACACACCCAGGACACGCACACCCAGAATACCCAGGACACACACACCCAGAACACACACACCCAGGACACACAGGACACACACACCCAGGACACACACACCCAGGACACACACACCCAGGACACACACACAGAGGACACACACACCCAGAACACACACACCCAGGACACACCCACCCAGAACACACACTCCCTCGACACACACACCCAGGACACACACACCCAGGACACACACACAGAGGACACACACACCCAGGACACACACACACAGGACACACACACCCAGAACACACACACCCAGGACACACACACCCAGGACACAAAGGACACACACACCCAGAACACCGACACCCAGGACACACACACCCAGGAGACACACACCCAGAACACACACACACCCAGGACACACACACCCAGGACACAAAGGACACACACACCCAGAACACCGACACCCAGGACACACACACCCAGGACACACACACCCAGAACACACACACACCCAGGACACACACACCCAAGACACACACACCTAGAACACAGATACCCTGGACAGCCACACTTCCAGGACACATACACCCAGGACACACACACACACACAGGACACACACACCCAGAACACACACACACAGGACACACACATCAAGGACACACAAACACAGGACACACACACACAGGACACACACACCCAGGACACACACACACACACACACACGGCACACACACCCAGGACACACACACACCCAGGACACACACACCCAGGACACACACACACAGGATACACAGGACACACACACCCAGGACACACAAGACACACACACCCAGGACACACAGGACACACACACACCCAGAACACACACACCCCCAGAACACACACACCAAGAACACACACACCCAGGACACACACACACCCAGAACACACACAGGACACACCCACCCAGGACACATACACCCAGGACACACACACACAGGACACACACACACACAGGACACACACACCCAGGCCCAAAGACACACAGGACACACACACCCAGGACACACACACACCCAGGACACACACACCCAGAACACACATACACAGGACACACACACCCAGGACACACCCACCCAAGACACACACACCCAGAACACACACACACAGGACACACACACCCAGGGCACACACACCCAGAACACACACACCCAGGACACACACACCCAGAACACACACACCCAGGACACACACACCCAGAACACACACACCCAGGACACACACACCCAGGACACACCGACCCAGAACACACACACCCAGGACACACACACCCAGGAGACACACACACAGGACACACACACACACAGGACACACACACCCAGGACCAAAGACACACAGGACACACACACCCAGGACACACACACAGAGGACACACACACTCAGGACACACACACCCAGGACACGCACACCCAGAATACCAAGGACACACACACCCAGGACACACACACCCAGGACACACAGGTCACACACACCCAGGACACACACACCCAGGACACACACAACCAGGATACACACACAGAGGACACACACACCCAGGATACACACACACACAGGACACGCACACCCAGGACCAAAGACACACAGGACACACACACCCAGGACACACACACACAGGACACACACACTCAGGACACACACACCCAGGACACACACACCCAGAATACCCAGGACACACACACCCAGGACACACACACCCAGGACACACAGGACACCCACACCCAGGACACACACACCCAGGACACCCACACACAGGACACACACACCCAGGACACACACACACAGGACACACACACCCAGAACACACACACACAGGACACACACACCCAGAACACACACACACAGGACACACACATCAAGGACACACAAACACAGGACACACACACACAGGACACACACACCCAGGACACACACACACACACACACATGGCACACACACCCAGGACACACACACACCCAGGACACACACACCCAGGACACACACACACAGGATACACAGGACACACACACCCAGGACACACAAGACACACACACACAAAGGACACACAGGACACACACACACCCAGAACACACACACCCCCAGAACACACACACCCAGAACACACACACCCAGGACACACACACACCCAGGACACACACACCCAGAACACACACACACAGGACACACCCACCCAGGCCACATACACCCAGGACACACACACACAGGACACACACACACACAGGACACACACACCCAGGCCCAAAGACACACAGGACACACACACCCAGGACACACACACACAGGACACACACACTCAGGACACACACAGCCAGGACACACACACCCAGAATACCCAGGACACACACACCCAGGACACACACACCCAGGACACACAGGACACACACACCCAGGACACACACACACAGGACACACACACCCAGGACACACACACACCCAGGACACACACACCCAAGACACACACACCTAGAACACAGACACCCTGGACAGCCACACTTCCAGGACACACACACCCAGGACGGACACACACACACAGGACACACACACCCAGGACACCCACACATCCAGGACACACACACACCCAGGACTCACACACCCAGGACACACACAACCAGGACAGACACACACAGGATACACAGGACACACACACCCAGGACACACAAGACACACACACCCAGGACACACAGGACACACACACACCCAGAACACACACACCCAGGACACACACACCCAAGACACACACACACCCAGGACACACACACCCAGAACACACACACACAGGACACACACACCCAGGACACACCCACCCAAGACACACACACCCAGAACACACACACACAGGACACACACACCCAGGGCACACACACCCAGAACACCGCCACCCAGGACACACACACCCAGGACACACACACCCAGAACACACACACACCCAGGACACACACACCCAAGACACACACACCTAGAACACAGACACCCTGGACAGCCACACTTCCAGGACACACACACCCAGGACAGACAAACACACACAGGACACACACACCCAGGACACCCACACATCCAGGACACACACACACCCAGGACACACACACCCAGGACACACACAACCAGGACAGACACACACAGGATACACAGGACACACACACCCAGGACACACAAGACACACACACCCAGGACACACAGGACACACACACACCCAGAACACACACACCCAGGACACACACACCCAAGACACACACACACCCATGACACACACACCCAGAACACACACACACAGGACACACACACCCAGGACACACCCACCCAAGACACACACACCCAGAACACACACACACAGGACTCCCACACACCCAGGGCACACACACCCAGAACACACACACCCAGGACACACACACCCAGAACACACACACACAGGACACACACACCCAGAACACACACACCCAGGACACACACACCCATGACACACACACCCAGAACACACACACCCAGGACACACACACCCAGAACACACACACCCAGGACACACACACACAGGACACAGGCACACAGGACACACACACACAGGACACACACATCCAGGACACACACACAGAGGCCACACACACACAGGATACACACACCCAGAACACACACACCCAGGACACACACACACAGGACACCCACACAGGGGACACACACCCAGAACACACACACCCAGGACACACACACCCAGGACATACACACACAGGATGCACACACCCAGGACGCACACACCCAGGACACACACACTCAGGACACACACACTCTGGACACACACACCTAGAACACCCACACACCCAGGACACACACACCCAGAACACACACACCCAGGACACACACTCCCTGGACACACACACCCAGGACACACATACCCAGAACACTCACACCCTGGACACACACACCCAGGACACACAGGACACACACACCCAGGACACACACACCCAGAACACACACTCCCTCGACACACACACCCAGGACACACACACCCAGGACACACACACAGAGGACACACACACCCAGGACACACACACACAGGACACACACACCCAGAACACACACACCCAGGACACACACACCCAGGACACAAAGGACACACACACCCAGAACACCGACACCCAGGACACACACACCCAGGAGACACACACCCAGAACACACACACACCCAGGACACACACACCCAGGACACAAAGGACACACACACCCAGAACACCGACACCCAGGACACACACACCCAGGACACACACACCCAGAACACACACACACCCAGGACACACACACCCAAGACACACACACCTAGAACACAGATACCCTGGACAGCCACACTTCCAGGACACATACACCCAGGACACACACACACACACAGGACACACACACCCAGGACACCCACACATCCAGGACACACACACACCCAGGACACACACACACACACGGCACACACACACAGGACACACACACACCCAGGACACACACACCCAGGACACACACACCCAGGACACACACACACAGGATACACAGGACACACACACCCAGGACACACCGGACACACACACCCAGGACACACAGGACACACACACACACAGAACACACCCCCCCCCAGAACACACACACCCAGAACACACACACCCAGGACACACACACACCCAGGACACACACACCCAGAACACACATACACAGGACACACACACCCAGGACACACCCACCCAAGACACGCACACCCAGAACACACACACACAGGACACACACACCCAGGGCACACACACCCAGAACACACACACCCAGGACACACACACCCAGAACACACACACCCAGGACACACACACCCAGAACACACACACCCAGGACACACCCACCCAGAACACACACACCCAGGACACACACTCCCAGGACACACACACACAGGACAGACACACACACACAGGACACCCACACCCAGGACCAAAGACACACAGGACACACACACCCAGGACACACACACACAGGACACACACACTCAGGACACACACACCCAGGACACGCACACCCAGAATACCCAGGACACACACACCCAGGACACACACACACAGGACACACAGGACACACACACCCAGGACACACACACCCAGGACACACACACAGAGGACACACACACCCAGGACACACACACACACAGGACACGCACACCCAGGACCAAAGACACACAGGACACACACACCCAGGACACACACACATAGGACACACACACTCAGGACACACACACCCAGGACACACACACCCAGAATACCCAGGACACACACACACAGGACACACACACCCAGAACACACACACCCAGGACACACACACCCAGGACACAAAGGACACACACACCCAGAACACCGACACCCAGGACACACACACCCAGGAGACACACACCCAGAACACACACACACCCAGGACACACACACCCAGGACACAAAGGACACACACACCCAGAACACCGACACCCAGGACACACACACCCAGGACACGCACACCCAGAACACACACACACCCAGGACACACACACCCAAGACACACACACCTAGAACACAGATACCCTGGACAGCCACACTTCCAGGACACATACACCCAGGACACACACACACACACAGGACACACACACCCAGGACACCCACACATCCAGGACACACACACACCCAGGACACACACACACACACGGCACACACACCCACGACACACACACACCCAGGACACACACACCCAGGACACACATACCCAGGACACACACACACAGGATACACAGGACACACACACCCAGGACACACAGGACACACACACCCAGGACACACAGGACACACACACACACAGAACACACACCCCTCCAGAACACACACACCCAGAACACACACACGCAGGACACACACACACCCAGGACACACACACCCAGAACACACATACACAGGACACACACACCCAGGACACACCCACCCAAGACACGCACACCCAGAACACACACACACAGGACACACACACCCAGGGCACACACACCCAGAACACACACACCCAGGACACACACACCCAGAACACACACACCCAGGACACACACACCCAGAACACACACACCCAGGACACACCCACCCAGAACACACACACCCAGGACACACACTCCCAGGACACACACACACAGGACACACACACACACAGGACACACACACCCAGGACCAAAGACACACAGGACACACACACCCAGGACACACACACACAGGACACACACACTCAGGACACACACACCCAGGACACGCACACCCAGAATACCCAGGACACACACACCCAGGACACACACACGCAGGACACACAGGACACACACACCCAGGACACACACACCCAGGACACACACACCCAGGACACACACACAGAGGACACACACACCCAGGACACACACACACACAGGACATGCACACCCAGGACCAAAGACACACAGGACACACACACCCAGGACACACACACATAGGACACACACACTCAGGACACACACACCCAGGACACACACACCCAGAATACCCAGGACACACACACCCAGGACACACACACCCAGGACACACAGGACACCCACACCCAGGACACACACACCCAGGACACCCACACACAGGACACACACACCCAGGACACACACACACAGGACACACACACCCAGAACACACACACACAGGACACACACACCCAGAACACACACACACAGGACACACACATCAAGGACACACACACACAGGACACACACACCCAGGACACACACACACACACACACACACGGCACACACACCCAGGACACACACACACCCAGGACACACACACCCAGGACACACACACACAGGATACACAGGACACACACACCCAGGACACACAAGACACACACACCCAGGACACACAGGACACACACACACCCAGAATACACACACCCCCAGAACACACACACCCAGAACACACACACCCAGGACACACACACAGCCAGGACACACACACCCAGAACACACACACACAGGACACACCCACCCAGGACTCATACACCCAGGACACACACACACAGGACACACACACACACAGGACACACACACCCAGGCCCAAAGACACACAGGACACACACACCCAGGACACACACACACAGGACACACACACTCAGGACACACACAGCCAGGACACACACACCCAGAATACCCAGGACACACACACCCAGGACACACACACCCAGGACACACAGGACACACACACCCAGGACACACACACCCAGGACACGCACCCAGGACACACACACACAGGACACACACACCCAGGACACACACACACCCAGGACACACACACCCAAGACACTCACACCTAGAACACAGACACCCTGGACAGCCACACTTCCAGGACACACCACCCAGGACGGACACACACACACAGGACACACACACCCAGGACACCCACACATCCAGGACACACACACACCCAGGACACACAAACCCAGGACACACACAACCAGGACAGACACACACAGGATACACAGGACACACACACCCAGGACACACAAGACACACACACCCAGGACACACAGGACACACACACACCCAGAACACACACACCCAGGACACACACACCCAAGACACACACACACCCAGGACACACACACCCAGAACACACACACACAGGACACACACAGCCAGGACACACCCACCCAAGACACATACACCCAGAACACACACACACAGGACACACACACCCAGGGCACACACACCCAGAACACCGACACCCAGGACACACACACCCAGGACACACACACCCAGAACACACACACACCCAGGACACACACACCCAAGACACACACACCTAGAACACAGACACCCTGGACAGCCACACTTCCAGGACACACACACCCAGGACGGAAACACACACACAGGACACACACACCCAGGACACCCACACATCCAGGACACACACACACCCAGGACACACACACCCAGGACACACACAACCAGGACAGACACACACAGGATACACAGGACACACACACCCAGGACACACAAGACACACACACCCAGGTCACACAGGACACACACACACCCAGAACACACACACCCAGGACACACACACCCAAGACACACACACACCCAGGACACACACACCCAGAACACACACACACACAGGACACACACACCCAGGACACACCCACCCAAGACACACACACCCAGAACACACACACACAGGACACACACACCCAGGGCACACACACCCAGAACACACACACCCAGGACACACACACCCAGGACACACACACCCAGGACACACACACCCAGAACACACACACCCAGGACACACACACCCATGACACACACACCCAGAACACACACACCCAGGACACACACACCCAGAACACACACACCCAGGACACACACACACAGGACACAGACACCCAGGACACACACACACAGGACACACACATCCAGGACACACACACACAGGCCACACATACACAGGATACACACATCCAGGACACACACAGCCAGGACACACACACACAGGATACACACACCCAGGACACACACACCCAGGACACACACACACAGGACACCCACACAGGGGACACACACCCAGAACACACACACCCAGGACACACACACCCAGGACACACACACCCAGGACATACACACACAGGATGCACACACCCAGGACGCACACACCCAGGACACACACACTCAGGACACACACACTCTGGACACACACACCTAGAACACCCACACACCCAGGAGACACACACCCAGAACACACACACCCAGGACACACACTCCCTGGACACACACACCCAGGACACACATACCCAGAACACTCACACCCTGGACACACACACCCAGGACACACAGGACACACACACCCAGGACACACACACCCAGAACACACACTCCCTGGACACACACACACAGGACACACACACCCAGGACACACACACAGAGGACACACACACCCAGGACACACACACACAGGTCACACACACCGAGAACACACACACCCAGGACACACACACCCAGGACACAAAGGACACACACACCCAGAACACCGACACCCAGGACACCCACACCCAGGACACACACACCCAGAACACACACACACCCAGGACACACACACCCAGGACACAAAGGACACACACACCCAGAACACCGACACCCAGGACACACACACCCAGGACACACACACCCAGAACACACACACACCCAGGACACACACACCCAAGACACACACACCTAGAACACAGATACCCTGGACAGCCACACTTCCAGGACACACACACCCAGGACACACACACACACAGGACACACACACCCAGGACACCCACACATCCAGGACACACACACACCCAGGACACACACACACACACGGCACACACACCCAGGATGCACACACGCAGGACAAACACACCCAGGACACACACACCCAAGACACACACACCCAGAACACACACACACAGGACACACACACCCAGGGCACACACACCCAGAACACACACTCCCAGGACACACACACCCAGAACACACACACCCAGGACACACACACCCAGAACACACACACCCAGGACACACACACCCAGGACACACACACCCAGGACACACACACCCAGGACACACACACACAGGACACACACACACACAGGACACACACACCCAGGACCAAAGACACACAGGACACACACACCCAGGACACACACACACAGGACACACACACTCAGGACACACACACCCAGGACACGCACACCCAGAATACCCAGGACACACACACCCAGGACACACACTCCCAGGGCACACAGGACACACACACCCAGGACACACACACCCAGGACACACACACAGGACACACACACCCAGGACACACACACACACAGGACACACACACCCAGGACCAAAGACACACAGGACACACACACCCAGGACACACACACACAGGACAGACACACTCAGGACACACACACCCAGGACACACACAACCAGAATACCCAGGACACACACACCCAGGACACACACACCCAGGACACACAGGACACCCACACCCAGGACACGGACACCCAGGACACCCACACACAGGACACACACACCCAGGACACACACACACAGGACACACACACCCAGAACACACACACACAGGACACACACACCCAGAACACACACACACAGGACACACACACCAAGGACACACAAACACAGGACACACACACCTAGGACACACACACACACACGGCACACACACCCAGGACACACACACACCCAGGACACACACACCCAGGACACACACACACAGGATACACAGGACACACACACCCAGGACACACAAGACACACACACCCAGGACACACAGGACACACACACACCCAGAACACACACACCCCCAGAACACACACACCCAGAACACACACACCCAGGACACACACACACCCAGGACACACACACCCAGAACACACACACACAGGACACACCCACCCAGGACTCATACACCCAGGACACACACACACAGGACACACACACACACAGGATACACACACCCAGGACCAAAGACACACAGGACACACACACCCAGGACACACACACACAGGACACACACACCCAGGACACACACACCCAGAATACCCAGGACACACACACCCAGGACACAAAGGACACACACACCCAGAACACCGACACCCAGGACACACACACCCAGGACACACACACCCAGAACACACACACACCCAGGACACACACACCCAAGACACACACACCTAGAACACAGACACCCTGGACAGCCACACTTCCAGGACACACACACCCAAGACAGTCACACACACACACAGGACACACACACCCAGGGCACCCACACATCCAGGACACACACGCACCCAGGACACACACACCCAGGACACACACAACCAGGACAGACACACACAGGATACACAGGACACACACACCCAGGACACACAAGACACACACACACCCAGAACACACACACCCAGGACACACACACCCAAGACACACACACACCCATGACACACACACCCAGAACACACACACACAGGACACACACACCCAGGGCACCCACACATCCAGGACACACACACACCCAGGACACACACACCCAGGACACACACAACCAGGACAGACACACACAGGATACACAGGACACACACACCCAGGACACACAAGACACACACACCCAGGACACACACACACCCAGAACACACACACCCAGGACACACACACCCAAGACACACACACACCCATGACACACACACCCAGAACACACACACACAGGACACACACACCCAGGGCACCCACACATCCAGGACACACACACACCCAGGACACACACACCCAGGACACACACAACCAGGACAGACACACACAGGATACACAGGACACACACACCCAGGACACACAAGACACACACACCCAGGACACACAGGACACACACACACCCAGAACACACACACCCAGTACACACACACCCAAGACACACACACACCCATGACACACACACCCAGAACACACACACACAGGACACACACACCCAGGACACACCCACCCAAGACACACACACCCAGAACACACACACACAGGACACACACACCCAGGGCACACACACCCAGAACACACACACCCAGGACACACACACCCAGAACACACACACCTTGGACACACACACCCAGAACACACACACCCAGGACACACACACCCATGACACACACCCCAGAACACACACACCCAGGACACACACACCCAGAACACACACACCCAGGACACACACACACAGGACACAGACACCCAGGACACACACACACAGGACACACACATCCAGGACACACACACACAGGCCACACATACACAGGATACACACATGCAGGACACACACAGCCAGAACACACACACACAGGATACACACACCCAGGACACACACACCAAGGACACACACACACAGGACACCCACACAGGGGACTCACACCCAGAACACACACACCCAGGACACACACACCCAGGACACACACACTCAGGACATACATACACAGGATGCACACACCCAGGACGCACACACCCAGGACACACACACTCAGGACACACACACTCTGGACACACACACCTAGAACACCCACACACCCAGGACACACACACCCAGAACACACACACCCAGGACACACACTCCCTGGACACACACACCCAGGACACACATACCCAGAACACTCACACCCTGGACACACACACCCAGGACACACAGGACACACACACCCAGGACACACACACCCAGAACACACGCTCCCTGGACACACACACCCAGGACACACACACCCAGGACACACACACAGAGGACACACACACCCAGGGCACACACACACAGGACACACACACCCAGAACACACACACCCAGGACACACACACCCAGGACACAAAGGACACACACACCCAGAACACCGACACCCAGGACACACACACACAGGACACACACACCCAGAACACATACACACCCAGGACACACACACCCAGGACACAAAGGACACACACACCCAGAACACCGAGACCCAGGACACACACACCCAGGACACACACACCCAGAACACACACACACCCAGGACACACAAACCCAAGACACACACACCTAGAACACAGATACCCTGGACAGCCACACTTCCAGGACACACACACCCAGGACACACACACACACACAGGACACACACACCCAGGACACCCACACATCCAGGACACACACACACCCAGGACACACACACACACACGGCACACACACCCAGGACACACACACACCCAGGACACACACACCCAAGACACACACACCCAGGACACACACACACAGGATACACAGGACACACACACCCAGGACACACAGGACACACACACCCAGGACACACAGGACACACACACACACAGAACACACACACCCCCAGAACACACACACCCAGAACACACATACACAGGACACACACACCCAGAACACACATACACAGGACACACACACCCAGGACACACCCACCCAAGACACACACACCCAGAACACACACACACAGGACACACACACCCAGGGCACACACACCCAGAACACACACACCCAGGACACACACACCCAGAACACACACACCCAGGACACACACACCCAGAACACACACACCCAGGACACACACACCCAGGACACACCCACCCAGAACACACACACCCAGGACACACACACCCAGGACACACACACACAGGACACACACACACACAGGACACAAACACCCAGGACCAAAGACACACAGGACACACACACCCAGGACACACACACACAGGACACACACACTCAGGACACACACACCCAGGACACGCACACCCAGAATACCCAGGACACACACACCCAGGACACACACACCCAGGACACACAGGACACACACACCCAGGACACACACACCCAGGACACACACACCCAGGACACACACACAGAGGACACACACACACAGGACACACACACACACAGGACACACACACACCCGGGACACACACACCCAGAATACCCAGGACACACACACCCAGGACACACACACCCAGGACACACAGGACACCCACACCCAGGACACACACACCCAGGACACCCACACACAGGACACACACACCCAGGACACACACACACAGGACACACACACCCAGAACACACACACACAGGACACACACACCCAGAACACACACACACAGGACACACACACCAAGGACACACAAACACAGGACACACACACACAGGAATCACACACCCAGGACACACACACACACACACACACGGCACACACACCCAGGACACACACACACCCAGGACACACACACCCAGGACACACACACACAGGATACACAGGACACACACACCCAGGACACACAAGACACACACACCCAGGACACACAGGACACACACACACCCAGAACACACACACCCCCAGGACACACACACCCAGAACACACACACACAGGACACACCCACCCAGGACACATACACCCAGGACACACACACACAGGACACACACACACACAGGACACACACACCCAGGACCAAAGACACACAGGACACACACACCCAGGACACACACACACAGGACACACACACTCAGGACACACACACCCAGGAGACACACTCCCAGAATACCCAGGACAAACACACCCAGGACACACACACCCAGGACACACACACCCAGGACACACACACCCAGGACACGCACCCAGGACACACACACACAGGACACACACACCCAGGACACACACACACCCAGGACACACACACCCAAGACACACACACCTAGAACACAGACACCCTGGACAGCCACACTTCCAGGACACACACACCCAGGACGGACACACACACACAGGACACACACACCCAGGACACCCACACATCCAGGACACACACACACCCAGGACACACACACCCAGGACACACACAACCAGGACAGACACACACAGGATACACAGGACACACACACCCAGGACACACAAGACACACACAGCCAGGACACACAGGACACACACACACCCAGAACACACACACCCAGGACACACACACCCAAGACACACACACACCCAGGACACATACACCCAGAACACACACACACAGGACACACACACCCAGGACACACCCACCCAAGACACACACACCCAGAACACACACACACAGGACACACACACCCAGGGCACACACACCCAGAACACCGACACCCAGGACACACACACCCAGGACACACACACCCAGAACACACACACACCCAGGACACACACACCCAAGACACACACACCTAGAACACAGACACCCTGGACAGCCACACTTCCAGGACACACACACCCAGGACGGACACACACACACAGGACACACACACCCAGGACACCCACACATCCAGGACACACACACACCCAGGACACACACGCCCAGGACACACACAACCAGGACACACACACGCAGAACACACACACACAGGACACACACACCCAGGACACACCCACCCAAGACACACACACGCAGAACACACACACACAGGACACACACACCCAGGGCACACACACACAGAACACACACACCCAGGACACACACACCCAGAACACACACACCCAGGACACACACACCCAGAACACACACACCCAGGACACACACACCCATGACACACACCCAGAACACACACACCCAGGACACACACACACAGGACACAGACACCCAGGACACACACACACAGGACACACACACCCAGAACACACACACACAGGACACACACACACCCAGAACACACACACCCAGGACACACACACCCAAGACACACACACACCCAGGACACACACACCCAGAACACACACACACAGGACACACACACCCAGGACACACCCACCCAAGACACACACACGCAGAACACACACACACAGGACACACACACCCAGGGCACACACACACAGAACACACACACCCAGGACACACACACCCAGAACACACACACCCAGGACACACACACCCAGAACACACACACCCAGGACACACACACCCATGACACACACACCCAGAACACACACACCCAGGACACACACCCAGAACACACACACCCAGGACACACACACACAGGACACAGACACCCCGGACACACACACACAGGACACACACATCCAGGACACACACACACAGGCCACACATACACAGGATACACACATCCAGGACACACACAGCCAGGACACACACACACAGGATACACACACCCAGGACACACACACCCAGGACACACACACACAGGACACCCACACAGGGGACTCACACCCAGAACACACACACCCAGGACACACACACCCAGGACACACACACCCAGGACATAAACACACAGGATGCACACACCCAGGACGCACACACCCAGGACACACACACTCAGGACACACACACTCTGGACACACACACCTAGAACACCCACACACCCAGGACACACACACCCAGAACACACACACCCAGGACACACACTCCCTGGACACACACACCCAGGACACACATACCCAGAACACTCACACCCTGGACACACACACCCAGGACACACAGGACACACACACCCAGGACACACACACCCAGAGCACACACTCCCTGGACACACACACCCAGGACACACACACCCAGGACACACACACAGAGGACACACACACCCAGGACACACACACACAGGACACACACACCCAGAACACAAAGGACACACACACCCAGAACACCGACACCCAGGACACCCACACCCAGGACACACACACCCAGAACACACACACACCCAGGACACACACACCCAGGACACAAAGGACACACACACCCAGAACACCGACACCCAGGACACACACACCCAGGACACACACACCCAGAACACACACACACCCAGGACACACACACCCAAGACACACACACCTAGAACACAGATACCCTGGACAGCCACACTTCCAGGACACACACACCCAGGACACACACACCCAGGACACACACACCCAGGACACGCACCCAGGACACACACACACAGGACACACACACCCAGGACACACACACACCCAGGACACACACACCCAAGACACACACACCTAGAACAGAGACACCCTGGACAGCCACACTTCCAGGACACACACACCCAGGACGGACACACACACACAGGACACACACACCCAGGACACCCACACATCCAGGACACACACACACCCAGGACACACACACCCAGGACACACACAACCAGGACAGGCACACACAGGATACACAGGACACACACACCCAGGACACACAAGACACACACACCCAGGACACACAGGACACACACACACCCAGAACACACACACCCAGGACACACACACCAAAGACACACACACACCCATGACACACACACCCAGAACACACACACACAGGAAACACACACCCAGGACACACCCACCCAAGACACACACACCCAGAATACACACACACAGGACACACACACCCAGGGCACAGACACCCAGAACACCGACACCCAGGACACACACACCCAGGACACACACACCCAGAACACACACACACCCAGGACACACACACCCAAGACACACACACCTAGAACACAGACACCCTGGACAGCCACACTTCCAGGACACACACACCCAGGACGGACACACACACACAGGACACACACACCCAGGACACCCACACATCCAGGACACACACACACCCAGGACACACACACCCAGGACACACACAACCAGGACAGACACACCAGGATACACAGGACACACACACCCAGGACACACAAGACACACACACCCAGGACACACAGGACACACACACACCCAGAACACACACACCCAGGACACACACATCCAAGGCACACACACACCCAGGACACACACACCCAGAACACACACACACAGGACACACACACCCAGGACACACCCACCCAAGACACACACACCCAGAACACACACACACAGGACACACACACCCAGGGCACACACATCCAGAACACACACACCCAGGACACACACACCCAGAACACACACACCCAGGACACACACACCCAGAACACACACACCCAGGACACACACACCCATGACACACACACCCAGAACACACACACCCAGGACACACACACCCAGAACACACACACCCAGGACACACACACACAGGACACAGACACCCCGGACACACACACACAGGACACACACATCCAGGACACACACACACAGGCCACACATACACAGGATACACACATCCAGGACACACACAGCCAGGACACACACACACAGGATACACACACCCAGGACACACACACCCAGGACACACACACACAGGACACCCACACAGGACACACACACCCAGAACACACACACCCAGGACACACACACCCAGGACATACACACACAGGATGCACACACCCAGGACGCACACACCCAGGACACACACACTCAGGACACACACACTCTGGACACACACACCTAGAACACCCACACACCCAGGACACACACACCCAGAACACACACACCCAGGACACACACTCCCTGGACACACACACCCAGGACACACATACCCAGAACACTCACACCCTGGACACACACACCCAGGACACACAGGACACACACACCCAGGACACACACACCCAGAACACACACTCCCTGGACACACACACCCAGGACACACACACCCAGGACACACACACAGAGGACACACACACCCAGGACACACACACACAGGACACACACACCCAGAACACACACACCCAGGACACACACACCCAGGACACAAAGGACACACACACCCAGAACACCGACACCCAGGACACCCACACCCAGGACACACACACCCAGAACACACACACACCCAGGACACACACACCCAGGACACAAAGGACACACACACCCAGAACACCGACACCCAGGACACACACACCCAGGACACACACACCCAGAACACACACACACCCAGGACACACACACCCAAGACACACACACCTAGAACACAGATACCCTGGACAGCCACACTTCCAGGACACACACACCCAGGACACACACACACACACAGGACACACACACCCAGGACACCCACACATCCAGGACACACACACACCCAGGACACACACACACACACGGCACACACACCCAGGACACACACACACCCAGGACACACACACCCAGGACACACACACACAGGATACACAGGACACACACACCCAGAACACACACACATAGGACACACACACCCAGGGCACACACACCCAGAACACACACACCCAGGACACACACACCCAGAACACACACACCCAGGACACACACACCCAGAACACACACACCCAGGACACACACACCCAGGACACACCCACCCAAAACATACACACCCAGGACACACACACCCAGGACACACACACACAGGACACACACACACACAGGACACACACACCCAGGACCAAAGACACACAGGACACACACACCCAGGACACACACACACAGGACACACACACTCAGGACACACACACTCAGGACACACAGACCCAGGACACGCACACCCAGAATACCCAGGACACACACACCCAGGACACACACACCCAGGACACACAGGACACACACACCCAGGACACACACACCCAGAACACACACACCCAGGACACACACACCCAGAACACACACACCCAGGACACACACACCCAGGACACACCCACCCAAAACATACACACCCAGGACACACACACCCAGGACACACACACACAGGACACACACACACACAGGACACACACACCCAGGACCAAAGACACACAGGACACACACACCCAGGACACACACACACAGGACACACACACTCAGGACACACACACTCAGGACACACAGACCCAGGACACGCACACCCAAAATACCCAGGACACACACACCCAGGACACACACACCCAGGACACACAGGACACACACACCCAGGACACACACACCCAGGACACACACACCCAGGACACACACACACAGGACACACACACCCAGGACCAAAGACACACAGGACACACACACCCAGGACACACACACACAGGACACACACACTCAGGACACACACACCCAGGACACACACACCCAGAATACCCAGGACACACACACCCAGGACACACACACCCAGGACACACAGGACACCCACACCCAGGACACACACACCCAGGACACCCACACACAGGACACACACACCCAGGACACACACACACAGGACACACACACCCAGAACACACACACACAGGACACACACACCCAGAACACACACACACAGGACACACACACCAAGGACACACAAACACAGGACACACACACACAGGACACACACACCTAGGACACACACACACACACACACACGGCACACACACCCAGGACACACACACACCCAGGACACACACACCCAGGACACACACACACAGGATACACAGGACACACACACCCAGGACACACAAGACACACACACCCAGGACACACAGGACACACACACACCCAGAACACACACCCCCCCAGAACACACACACCCAGAACACACACACCCAGGACACACACACACCCAGGACACACACACCCAGAACACACACACACAGGACACACCCACCCAGGACACATACACCCAGGACACACACACACAGGACACACACACACACAGGATACACACACCCAGGACCAAAGACACACAGGACACACACACCCAGGACACACACACACAGGACACACACACTCAGGACACACACACCCAGGACACACACACCCAGAATACCCAGGACACACACACCCAGGACATACACACCCAGGACACACAGGACACACACACCCAGGACACACACACCCAGGACACACACACCCAGGACACGCACCCAGGACACACACACACAGGACACACACACCCAGGACACACACACACACAGGACACACACACCCAGGACCAAAGACACACAGGACACACACACCCAGGACACACACACACAGGACACACACACTCAGGACACACACACCCAGGACACACACACCCAGAATACCCAGGACACACACACCCAGGACACACACACCCAGGACACACAGGACACCCACACCCAGGACACACACACCCAGGACACCCACACACAGGACACACACACACAGGACACACACACACAGGACACACACACCCAGAACACACACACACAGGACACACACACCCAGAACACACACACACAGGACACACACACCAAGGACACACAAACACAGGACACACACACACAGGACACACACACCCAGGACACACACACCCAGAACACACACATCCAGGACACACGAACACAGGACACACACACCCAGAACACACACACCCAGGATACACAGTACACACACACCCAGGACACCCAGAACACACACACACCCAGAACACACACACCCAGAACACACACACCCAGGACACACACACACCCAGAACACACACACCCAGAACACACACACCCAGGACACACACACACCCAGGACACACACACCCCCAGAACACACACACACAGGACACACCCACCCAGGACACACATACCCAGAACACACACACCCAGGGGATCCCAGACTTCGGCTCCGGTGAGGAAAACCATGAACGCTACTGCTGTCTCCTACACCCTCCACCATCGCAGAGACTCTCACCGCAGTTGGGCACTTTAGTGATGAGGCTTCTGGTACGCACCACACAGCCGTACCGGTACAGCATGTGGAGGTAGGAGCAGCCGAGGGCCCGACGGTCGGAGGTCAGCCCAGCCCCAGCAACCAGCTGCCACCTGGACGGGTCCCGGGTTCCTGGAGTTCACACACCCACACATAGACCCGAGGTCAGGGACCCTGGGACAAGTGGAGAGGGTGACGGCCGGCTTGCAGCGGCTGCGGTCGCAGGTGGAGGAGTCCACCCGCCTGCAGGAGCAGCGAGTAGTGCGGGTCATTGCTGCCACCCAGGCCGACACCACACGGGTGGCGCCACGGTGAAGGCAATGGGGGTGACGGTGTCAGACATGGGCAGCAGTATGCGAGGCCTGGGGCTTTCCGTGCAGGTGGTGTCCGTGGCCCACGACATGGCTGCCCTCTCACAGGCAGCCTGGGCGAGAACCAACTGCAGATCGCAGAGGCGCTCAACGCCATGGCCCAGTCTCAGCAGGCAATGGCCCAGTCTCAGCAGGCCATGGCCCAGTCTCAGCAGGCCATGGCCCAGTCTCAGCAGGCAATGGCCCAGTCTCAGCAGGCCATGGCCCAGTCTCAGCAGGCCATGGCCCAGTCTCAGCAGGCAATGGCCCAGTCTCAGCAGGCCATGGCCCAGTCTCAGCAGGCCATAGCCCAGTCTCAGCAGGCCATGGCCCAGTCTCAGCAGGCCATGGCCCAGTCTCAGCAGGCAATGGCCCAGTCTCAGCAGGCCATGGCCCAGTCTCAGCAGGCCATGGCCCAGTCTCAGCAGGCCATGGCCCAGTCTCAGCAGGCCATGGCCCAGTCTCAGCAGGCAATGGCCCAGTCTCAGCAGGCCACGGCCCAGTCTCAGCAGGCCATGGCCCAGTCTCAGCAGGCAATGGCCCAGTCTCAGCAGGCAATGGCCCAGTCTCAGCAGGCAATGGCCCAGTCTCAGCAGGCAATGACCCAGTCTCAGCAGGCCATGGCCCAGTCTCAGCAGGCCATGACCCAGTCTCAGCAGGCCATAGCCCAGTCTCAGCAGGCCATGGCCCAATCTCAGCAGGCCATGGCCCAGTCTCAGCAGGCCATGGCCCAGTCTCAGCAGGCCATGACCCAGTCTCAGCAGGCCATGACCCAGTCTCAGCAGGCCATGGCCCAGTTTCAGCAGGCCGTGGCCCAGTCTCAGCAGGCCATGGCCCAATCTCAGCAGGCCATGGCCCAGTCTCAGCAGGCCATGACCCAGTCTCAGCAGGCCGTGGCCCAGTCTCAGCAGGCCATGACCCAGTCTCAGCAGGCCATGGCCCAGTCTCAGCAGTCCATGGCCCAGTCTCAGCAGGCCATAGCCCAGTCTCAGCAGGCCATGGCCCAGTCTCAGCAGGCCATAGCTGAGGGCATCGGCGCCATCGCACGGACACAGACAGGGTTGGCCAACTCCCTGAGCTCCATGGCTGCAAACTTGCAGACCATCGTCGATACCAGGGCGGGTCTCCAGGACTGGCAGCGCCAGGTGTCGGGAGGGCGTCGGATGCTCGGTCTGTTCGCATCCCCGACCCATGTAGAGACCCGGGGGCCATCGGGCACCCCGAGGGAGGAGGAGGTGCTGGGGTCCGTTCCGGGTCCCCCTGTAGGGGAGGTCCCGGAACACCTCAACACCTCGGACCTCCCCCCCTTTCCGTCCCAGGTGCATCTGGTGGGCAACGGGCAGAACAGGCTGGCACCACGCCATCCCAGTCACCCGAGCCGCAGCCTGGCCCATCCAACCCGGGCCGCCCCAGGAAACGGCCGCCAAAGGTGTCCCTAGTCACAGGGCAGGAATCACAGGAGTCCACCTCCAGTTCTGCTGTACCGTCTGCGGAACCACCGAGATGGAGTCATAGGGCCCATAAGGCCAGAAAATTAGACACTGAGTAAGTTGGCACGGGTGGAGGGCACAGACTAGTTATTTTGGCTAGGGCACGTGCCCGATCCGTTTGTAATTAAAATCACTTTCACACCTACAGAAGCTGCCTCTGTTCTCTGTCCGATAGGTGCGGGGGTGGGGTGTGAGGTGAGCGCCAGTTTGTGTGTGAGGAGTGATAGGAGGACGAGTTCAGGTGAGTGTGCCGGTCACCCCCCCCCCAACGGCCCCCATCGCCCTCGCCACCCCGACCCCGGGCAGACGATAGTTCCGTGCGCTGCAGTGTCAAGGCCGCAGGCAGGGACTACCCGGGTGGAGGGTGGTACTGTGGCCATGAGTCAGACACTGTCTAACGGTGTAGAGCCCGGAGCTCATCGCAGAGCGGGTTGTCATCATCATCCATGCCATGCTATAGACCCGCTTCCACTGGCGAGCGTGTGATCCCTGCCCGTTGTGCCGCAGGTGGATGTGTAATGGAGGATGTTGTGCATGCGAGTGGTTGTTGGTGCGTGGGGTGAGGGTGGTGGGTGGTGGTTGGTGGTGGGTGGGGGGGGGTTGGTGGTGCGTGGGGTGAGGGTGGTGGGTGGTGGGTGGGGTGAGGGTGGTGAGTGATGGGCGGGGTGGGGGTGGCGGAGTGGTGCCGTACTGTGCTGCCGTGCGGCTATCGACTCCTCCCGTGCCCGCTGGCCTAGTCGGTATCGGTGGGCAGCCTCCCGTCCATGTCCAGCCCGTATGTTCCGTCCATTCCCACCCCACCTCCACATCGCCCTCATTTGGGGAGGCATGCCCATCGTCGTCTTCTCCCTCCGCCTCCTCCTCCTCCTCTGCCTCCAGCACATCGCCCCTCTGCTAGGCAATATTGTGCAGGACACAGCAGACCACAACGATGCGGCCGACCCGCTCCGACGGGTACTGGAGGGCCTCTCCAGAGCGGTCCAGGCACCTGAGTGCATCTTCAGCAGCTCAAAGCATCTCTCGACCACACCCCTGGTTGCTGCATTAAAATGAAATGAAAATGAAATGAAAATTGCTTATTGTCACAAGTAGGCTTCAAATGAAGTTACTGTGAAAAGCCCCTAGTCGCCACATCCCGGCACCTGCATGGGCATCATTGTAACGTTTCTCCGTGCCGGTCCGTGGCCTCCGTATAGGCGTCATCAGTCATGAGCAAACGGGTAATGCTTGTCGCACAGCAACCAGCCGCGCAACCAGGGAGGGTGTCCCTCGAACATGGCAGGGATGAACGATTGTGCCAATATGAACGAGTCATGCACACTGCCTGGGGTCCGGGCACAGACGTGCTGGATCTTCATCTGTTGGTCTCAGACTACCTGCACGTTGATGGAGTAGGTCCCCTTCCTGTTTGTGTATATGGCCCTGTTATCCGCTGGTGGCCGCAGGGCGACGTGCACCCCATTGATCGCCCCCTGTACCATGGGTATCCCGGCCACGGCAGCGAAGACTGCTGCCCGGGCATCCTGGTGGGCGCGGTCCACAGGGAACTGAATGTAGCGGTCTGCGATGTCATACAGGGCGCCAGTCTCTGGACGGATGCACCAATGTCTGGGAGATGCCGGATATGTCCCCACTCGGTGACTGGAACGACCCCATGCGGAACGTCACCTTTATGGCCACAGGGAGAGGGTGTTCCCCCCCCCCCAGTCCCACGCGATGCCAGGTGTGCCATCAGGTGGCAGATATGGGCGACGGTTTCCAGCCTCATCCGGAGTCTCCACCTGCATGCCCTGTCCGTGAGGTCCTGGTACGACATGTGGTGCCGGTACACGCGGGGCCTCATTGGTCACCGTGGCACCTCCTCCTCCTCCTCCTCCTCCTACTCCCCCTCGTCCTGTCGGGCGGGTGGCCCTCCAGCCTGGGCGGCTGCCAGCTGCACCTCTGTGGCACGCTCCTCTGCAGCAGCCTCCGCCGCCTCCCTGGCACGACCCTGCTCCAGCTGCCATAGGGTTACATGCATAACAGCGGCCCCTGCCACAGCGGCCAATATCGCTGGGTGATTACCAAACATAACGGTCTGCAGGGGGTAGACGACATATCATCATTGCACATACCCACCTCCGCAACCTGGTGCCATGGGCTGCATGGTCCCAATGTTGACAGGTGGCATCTGGCCACGCAAAACAACCCTCCCTCACCCCACCCCCACACTCCGCAGGCACCAGCCCCGACCCTCCCCACCCCACCCCCAGACACCAGCCCCGACCCTCCCCACCCCACACTCCGCAGACACCAGCCCCGACCCTCCCCACCCCACCCCCAGACACCAGCCCCGACCCTCCCCACCCCATCCCCAGACACCAGCACTGAGCCTCCCTCACCCCACCCCCACACTCCGCAGACACCAGCCCCGACCCTCCCCACCCCACCCCCAGACACCAGCCCCGACCCTCCCCACCCCACACTCCGCAGACACCAGCTCCGACCCTCCCCACCCCACACTCCGCAGACACCAGCCCCGACCCTCCCCACCCCACCCCCAGACACCAGCCCCGACCCTCCCCACCCCACACTCCGCAGACACCAGCTCCGACCCTCCCCACCCCACACTCCGCAGACACCAGCCCCGACCCTCCCCACCCCATCCCCAGACACCAGCCCTGAGCCTCCCTCACCCCACCCCCACACTCCGCAGATACCAGCTCCGACCCTCCCTACCCCACACTCAGCAGGCACCATCCCCGACCCTCCCTACCCCACCCCCACCGTCCCCAGACACCAGCCCTGACCCTGCCTACCCCAACCCCACCCCCCAGACACAGGCCCCGGCCCTCCCTACCCCACCCCACCCCCCCAGACACCAGCCCCGGCCCTCCCTACCCCACCCCACCGCCCCAGACACCGGCCCTGGCCCTCCCTACCCCACCCCCACACTCCGCAGACACCAGCCCCGACCCTCCCCACCCCACCCCCCAGACACAGGCCCCGACCCTCCCTACCCCACCCCCACCCCCCAGACACAGGCCCCGGCCCTCCCTACCCCACCCCACCGCCCCAGACACCGGCCCCGGCCCTCCCTACCCCACCCCCACACTCCGCAGACACCAGCCCCAACCCTCCACACCCCCAGACACCAGCCCTGACCCTTCCTACCCCCCCCACCCCCCTCCCAGACACCAGCCCCGACCCTCCACACCCCCAGACACCAACCCCGACCCTTCCTACCCCCCCACCCCACCCCCCCAGACACCAGCTCCGACCCTCCCCACCCCACCTCCACCCCCCCAGACACCAGCCCCGACCCTCCCTACCCCAACACCCCCAGACACCAGCCCCGACCCTCCCTACCCCACCCCCCCAGACACCAGCCCCGACCCTCTCTACCCCACCTTCACCCTCCGCAGACACCAGCCCTGACCCTCCCTGCCCCACCCCCACCCTCCCCAGATGAAGTGTTGGGTACTCTGATACACAGACAAACCAACACGGTTGCGAATGGTACAACGCAGTTTTATTTCAATGAACTATTAACATATTAAACTCTGGTATTCAGCACATGGTGAACCTCTGAGTGGCTGGCAATGAGTTCTGTGCCCTGAGCCCCCTCAGTTCAATGTATAAACAGTCTCATAAGTCCAGTCTAGTAGGTGGGCGCCGAATTCGGATTGACCGCCTCAAGGGTGGGTCTGGAACCACCGGCTGAGGAATGGGCCTGGCCACGGGCGACGACGGAAGGGGCATGGTGGCAGGCAGCTCCAAGAAGTTGAAATCAGGAACAACAGGAGGGCGTGGCGCCAGTGTAAGTTCCCGTAGCGAGCGTGGAAGCAGGCGAAGAGCCCGGCGATTGCGCCTACGCACGGATCCATCAGGCATGCGAACCAGGAACGAGCGGGGAGCCACGCGTTGGAGAACTTCGGCAGGTGCTGACCAGCCACCTTCTGGTAGGTGGATGCGGACTTCGTCTCCAGGGACCAGGGCGGGAAGATCAGTTGCCCGTGTGTCATATGACCTCTTCTGGCGACCGCGCTGCAGTTGTGTGGTGGTATGTATTAGGGGTAATACGGTACACCATGATGCCGAAGGGCTATTGGTGGACAGATACTGGGTCCTGATTGGATCTGCCGCCTACTGGGCTCCACCCAGAAAGGCGGAGTATACGAACCCAGGTTCTCCCAGCAGCTGCATTCTGTAACTGAGCTGCTGGGGAACAAGTCTGCTCAATAAAGCCTCGATTGAAGTTCTCTACGTCTCGCCTCGTGTGTTATCGATGGTGCCACAATTTATTGAGCAGACTTAAAAAAAGGAATATGGAGCTCTGGATCACCCCGGAGTGCCTGCGAATCGGCCCCCAAGCAGCTAACTCAGCATCGGCGTTTAAGCACTGGATGGCATGCTTTGAGGGATACCTCCGAACGGCTCCCGGCAGACCAACAGAAGACCAGAAGATGCAGGTCCTACATTCCAGGGTGAGTCCCGAAATCTACTCGCTCATCGAGGACGCGGAAGATTTCCCAGCGGCGATCACCTTGCTGAAAGAGACCTACATTCGGCCCGTCAACCAGGTCTATGCACGCTATCAGCTCGCGGCGAGACGACAAATCCCCGGGGAATCGCTAGACGAATTCTACAATGCTCTACTGATCCTGAGAAGAAACTGCAACTGCCCAGCGGTTACGGCGAATGAACATACGGACCTCCTGATCAGAGACGCTTACATAGCAGGTTTGGCATCGTCGCAAATTCGCCAGAGACTTTTAGAGAAAGACTCTCTCGGACTCACAGAGGCACGGGGCCCTCGCAGCCTCCCTCGACGTGGCCTCCCAAAACGCCCGCGCCTACGCCCCCGACCGCACTACCGCCCCTTGGGCTCCGTGGACCCCCGCCACGATCGACCCCCCGGCACCCCCCCCCCCCCGCAAACGTGCGCAGCCAGAATCCCAGACTACCCGGGGGGGCCCCGCTGCTATTTTTGCGGGCAGCCGAAACACCCCCGCCAGCGCTGCCTGGCCCACTCGGCCACCTGTAAAAGCTGCGGCAAAAAGGGGCACTACGCAGCGGTGTGCCAGTCCCGGGGGGTCACCGCTATCTCCAGGGAAGAAATGGGACCACGGACTCACCCCTCCCCCCCAGCGACCCATGTGCGGCCAACGGGCGCCGCCATTTTGGACCCCGGACGCCACGAGGGGGGGACGGGCGCCGCCATCTTGTTACCTGCGGGCCACGTGCGATTCATGGGAGTGGCCATTTTGTCCACCCCCGGCCGTGTGCGACCCATGGGAGCGGCCATTTTGTCCACCCCCGACCGCGTGCGATCCATGGACGCTGCCATCTTGGCTGACAGGCAAGGACCCCAGCGTGGATGGCTCCACGCTGCCTGAAGACAATGACCAGGTGCAGCAACCACGTTTGGCATCGGTGACCCTGGACCAGTCGCGGCCCCGGACGCTCCAGACAGCAACGACAAAGGTGCTGGTGAACGGGCACGAGACGCCGTGTTTGATCGACTCGGGGAGCACGGAGAGTTTTATTCATCCGGACACGGTAAGACGCTGTTCCCTTGTAATTCGGCCAAGCACCCAAAAGATTTTCCTGGCAGCAGGGTCCCACTCCGTTGAAATCAAAGGGTTCTGCATCGCAAACCTAACGGTGCAGGGTAGAGAGTTCAAAAATTACCGGCTGTATGTCCTCCCCCACCTCTGCGCTCCCACCCTCCTGGGGTTGGATTTCCAATGCAACCTCCAGAGCTTAACATTGAAATTTGGCGGCCCTATACCCCCGCTGACTATCTGCGGCCTCGCGACACTCAAGGTCAATCCGCCTTCCTTGTTTGCGAACCTCACCCCGGATTGCAAGCCCGTCGCCACTAGGAGCAGACGATACAGCACCCAGGACCGGACATTTATCCGGTCCGAAGTCCAGCGGCTGCTGAAGGAAGACATAATCCAGGCCAGCAATAGTCCCTGGAGAGCCCAGGTGGTGGTTGTGGAGAGCCCAGGTGGTAGTTGGAAAGACCGGGGAGAAGCAGAGGATGGTCGGAGACTACAGTCAGACCATCAACAGGTACACGCAGCTAGATGCGTACCCTCTTCCCCGCATATCCGACACGGTCAATCGGATTGCACAGTACAAAGTCTTCTCCACCGTGGACCTTAAGTCCACCTACCACCAGCTCCCCATTCGCCCCGGTGACCGCAAGTACACTGCCTTCGAAGCAGACGGGCGGCTATACCACTTCTTAAGGGTTCCGTTCGGCGTCACGAACGGAGTCTGGGTCTTCCAATGGGAGATGAACCGAATGGTTGACCAGCACGGTTTACGGGCCACTTTCCCGTACCTCGATAACGTCACCATCTGCGGCCACGACCAGCAGGACCACGACGCCAACCTCCGAAAATCCCCCCCGACCGCTAACGCCCTCAACCTCACCTACAACGAGGAAAAATGCGTGTTTAGCACCGACCGTCTAGCCATCTTGGGCTACATAGTGCATAATGGAGTGATAGGCCCCGACCCTGAACGCATGCGCCCCCTCATGGAGTTCCCTTTCCCGCACTGTGCCAAAGCCCTGAAACGCTGCCTGGGCTTCTTTTCGTACTACGCCCAGTGGGTCCCCCAGTACGCAGACAAGGCCCGCCCCCTAATACAGACCACGACCTTCCCTCTGTCGACAGAGGCCCGCCAGGCCTTCAGCCGCATCAAAGCGGATATCGCAAAGGCCACAATGCGCGCCATCGACGAGTCCCTCCCCTTCCAAGTCGAGAGCAACGCATCCGACGTAGCTCTGGCGGCTACTCTCAACCAAGCGGGCAGACCCGTGGCTTTTTTCTGCCGGACCATCCGCGCTTCAGAAATTCGCCACTCCTCAGTAGAAAAGGAGGCCCAAGCCATAGAGGAAGCTGTGCGACATTGGAGGAATTACCTGGCCGGTAGGAGATTCACTCTCCTCACCGACCAACGGTCGGTAGTCTTCATGTTCGATAGTGCGCAGCGGGGCAAGATAAAAAACGACAAGATCCTGCGGTGGAGGATCGAACTCTCCACCTTCAATTATGAGATCTTGTACCGTCCCGGAAAGCTGAATGAGCCGTCCGATGCCCTATCTCGCGGCACATGTGCCAACGCACAAGTGGACCGTCTCCAAGCCCTCCACGAGGACCTCTGCCACCCGGGGGTCACTCGTTTCTACCACTTCATAAAGGCCCGCAACCTCCCTTACTCCGTCGAGGACGTCCGAACAGTCACCAGGAACTGCCAAATCTGCGCAGAATGCAAACCGCATTTTTTCAGGCCAGATAGAGCGCACCTGATAAAGGCTTCCCGTCCCTTTGAACGCCTCAGTTTGGACTTCAAAGGCCCCCTTCCCTCCACCGATCGCAACACGTACTTTCTTAACGTCGTTGACGAGTACTCCCGCTTCCCCTTCGCCATCCCCTGCCCCGACATGACCGCGGCCACGGTCATTAAAGCCCTCTGCACCATCTTTACCCTGTTCGGTTTCCCCGCCTACATCCATAGCGATAGGGGGTCCTCCTTCATGAGTGACGAACTGCGTCAATTCCTGCTCAGCAAGGGCATAGCCTCGAGCAGGACGACCAGCTACAACCCCCGGGGGAATGGGCAGGTAGAGAGGGAAAATGGAACCGTCTGAAAGACCGTCCTACTGGCCCTACGGTCTAGGAGTCTCTCAACTTCCCGCTGGCAGGAAGTCCTCCCGGATGCCCTTCACTCTATCCGGTCCCTGCTGTGCACCACCACTAACCAAACGCCTCACGAGCGCCTCCTTGTCTTCCCTTGGAAGTCCGCCTCTGGAACGTCACTTCCGACCTGGCTGGCAGCCCCGGGACCCATCCTGCTCCGGAAAAATGTACGGACGCACAAATCAGACCCGCTGGTGGAAAAGATACATCTCCTCCACGCAAACCCGCAGTACGCCTGCGTGGCGTACCCCGATGGCCGACAGGACACGGCCTCTCTGCGGGACCTGGCACCCGCCGGAGCTCCCCACACCCCCCCTAACACCAATCACCACCCCCTCACTCCCGCCGGTGCACCCCACAGCCACCCCCTTCCCGGGGGGATCGGTTCTCCTCCCAGGCCCGCCCAGGAGTAAGGTAACAGGGATGGACAGCGCAATGCTCCCAGAGTCGACCAGACCCGAGCCAGCACCACCACCACCACCCGGGCTGAGACGATCGGAAAGGGTGACCAGGGCACCCTCTTGGCTCATCGAATCAGTTTAAGATGTAAATAATTCAGTGGCCCAGTAAAAGCGACATTGTTGTACATAGTAATGGTTAAGGCACCATACCGACCCTGTAAACCCCTACCACCATACCATCCACCACCCCGCCGGGTTCCTTTTTAACAAGGGGTGAATGTGGTGATATGTATTAGGGGTAATACAGTACACCATGATGACGAGGGGCTATTGGTGGACAGATATTGGGTCCTGATTGGATCTGCTGCCTACTGGGCTCCACCCAGAAAGGCGGGGTATAAGAACCCAGGTTCTCCCAGCAGCTGCATTCTGTAACTGAGCTGCTGGGGAACACATCTGCTCAATAAAGCCTCGATTGAGTTCTCTACGTCTCGCCTCGTGTGTTATCGATGGTGCCACAAGTTGCATCCTGTGCAGTACTGGAGCATGGTCGATTGTGGGTGCCAGAATGGAAGGCACAGTAGTCCTGAGGGCACGACCCATCAACAGCTGGGCTGGTGAGAGGCCAGTGGCTAGTGGGGCCGAGCGATAGGCCAGCAGGGCGAGGCAGAAATCCGATCCGGCAGCAGCAGCCTTGCAGAGGAGCCGCTTGACAATGTGAACACCCTTCTCCGCCTTTCCGTTGGACTGGGGGCTAGACGTCACGTGTGTGAAGCCATACGAGGCAGCAAACGATGACCATTCCTGGCTGGCGAAACAGGGCCCATTGTCCGACATGACCGTCATCGGAATGCCGTGGCGAGCGAAGGTGTCTTTGCAGGCCCTTATGACAGCGGGCAACGCCAAATCGTGCAGGCGTATGACCTCTGGGTAGTTGGAGAAGTAGTCAACGACGATGACATAGTCCCTGCCGAGCGCGTGAAAGAGATTCACACCCACCTTCGCCCATGGGGACGTCACCAGCTCATGGGGCAGAAGCGTTTCAGGAGGTTGCGCCGCCTGAAACCTTTGGCAGGTTGGGCAGTTGAGCACCATATTGGCAATATCGGCACTGATGCCCGGCCAGTATACCGCCTCTCGGGCCCTCCTTCTGCACTTCTCGACCCCCAGGTGGCCTTCGTGTAGTTGGTTGAGAACCAGCTTGTGCATGCTGTGCGGAATCACGATCCGGTCCAGTTTCAGAAGGACACCATCAATGACGGCCAAGTCGTCCCGGACATTGTAGAACTGCGGGCACTGCCGTTTGAGCCACCCTCCCGTCATGTGGTGCATCACACGTTGTAGAAGGGGGTCGGCCGCAGTCTCTCGGCGAATACGGGCCAGACTGGAGTCGTCAGCTGGCAGATTTGCCGATGTGAAGGCCACCTGCGCCTCGACCTGACAGACGAACCCCTCCGAATTTGGCGGCGTGTTCACTGCTCTGGATAGGGCATCCGCAATGATAAGGTCCTTTCCCGGGGTGTAGACCAGTTGGAAGTCGTACCTCCTGAGTTTAAGTAGGATGCGCTGGAGGCGAGGGGTCACCTCGTTCAGGTCATTCATTCATAGAATTTACAGTGCAGAAAGAGGCTATTCGGCCCATCGAGTCTGCACCGGCTCTTGGAAAGAGCACCTTACCCAAGATCAACACCTCCACCCTATCCCCATAACCCAGTAACCCCACCCAACACTAAGGGCAATTTTGGACACTAAGGGCAATTTATCATGGTCAATCCACCTAACCTGCACATCTTTGGACTGTGGGAGGAAACCGGAGCACCCGGAGGAAACCCACGCACACACGGGGAGGATGTGCAGACTCCGCACAGACAGTGACCCAAGCCGGAATCGAACCTGGGACCCTGGAGCTGTGAAGCAATTGTGCTATCCGCAATGCTACCGTGCTGCCCCGGTCCTTGTTTATGATGCTGACCAGGGGGCGGTGGTCAGTTTCAACAGTGAACCGGGGAAGACCATACACATAATCATGGAACTTGTCTAAACCGGTTAGCAAGCCCAGGCACTCCTTTTGAAAATGAAATGAAAATGAAAATCGCTTATTGTCACAAGTAGGCTTCAATGAAGTTACTGTGAAAAGCCCCTAGTCACCACATTCCGGCGCCTGTTCGGGGAGGCTGTTACGGGCTGTTTTCGATCTGCGCGTAGTGCTGCTCTGTGGGGGTCATGGCCCGCGAGGCATAGGCGACCGGGGCCCATGATGCCGTGTCATCCCGTCGCAGGAGCAGTGCCCCAATGCCGGACTGGCTGGCATCAGTCGAGATTTTAGTGGCATGAGACGTGTCGAAAAACGCCAGTACCGGTGCAGTGGTGAGCTTGTTTGAGCTCCTCCCATTCCTGCTGGTGTGTGTGTTGCCACTGGAACTCCGTGGACTTTTTGACGAGGTGGCGCAGAGCTGTTGTGTGGGAGGCAAGGTTGGGAATGAACTTCCCCATGAAGTTGACCATGCCTAGGAAGCGTAGCACTGCTTTCTTGTCTGCCGGCTGCGGCATGGCTGTGATGGCGCTCACCTTGTCTGCATCCGGACGGACCCCTGACCGGGAAATGTGGTCCCCCAGGAACCTCAGCTCGGTTTGGCTGAAAGAACACTTAGCTCGGTTGAGGCGCAGGCCGTTTTCACGTATGCGGGCAAAGGCGCGTTGGAGACGATAGATGTGCTCCTGTGGTGTGGTGGACCAGACGCGCACCCCTTCGATGCCTTCCATCATCTGCTCCATGATCCTATGAAAGACCTCGGATGCCGAGATGATGCCAAATGGCATTCGGTTGTAGCAGAACCTGCCGAAAGGGGTGTTGAAAGTGCACAGCTTTCGGCTGGACGGATCCAGTTGGATCTGCCAAAAGCCTTTAGAGGCATCCAGTTTGGTAAATACTTTCGCCTGGGCCATTTCACTCGTGATCTCTTCCCATTTGGGTATGGGGTAATGTTCCCTCATAATATTGTTATTGAGGTCTTTTGGGTCAATACGGATCCGGAGCTCGCCGGAGGGCTTCTTGACACACACCATGGAGCTGACCCACGGCGTGGGCTCCATGACCCTGGATAGGACCCCTTGGTCCTGGAGATCCTGCAGCTGCTGCTTGAGGCGGTCTTTGAGTGGTGCAGGGACCCTGCGAGTTACGTGAATGACCGGGGTGGCGTCTGGTTTGAGCCAAATTCTATAGGTGTATGTCAGTGTTCCCATGCCCTCGAATGCCTCCTGGTTGTGGGCGAGGAGCGATTGGAGCTGTGGGTTAAACTCTGCATCCGGGAAGTCAGACGTTCCGTCTGGAGAGAGAGAGTGGACTCGTTGCACGAAGTGGAGAGCCTTGCATGCCTGTGCGCCTAGCAGGGAGTCCTTCGATGAGCCGACTATCTCGAATGAGAGTGTGGCCGTGTGTGTGTTGTGTGTCACCTGGAGCTGGCAGCATCCCATAGCCGGGATAATGTTCCCGTTGTAGTCGACCATCCTGCACTGGGACGGCCGAATTGGTGGTCTGACCTTCATGGCGTAGAAGGCTGACCATGCTATGAGGTTGGCGGAGGCGCCAGTGTCCAGGCGGAAAGTTATCGGCGATCGGTTGACCGTCAGGGTGGCACTCCATTCATCACCCAGATTGATCGTGTTAACTCGGTTCCCATCAATGACCGCAACACAGAAGGCGTCTCGGTCATCTGTGTCACCGGTCTGGATGTTGTCTGGGCAAGATTCGTAATGGGGAGACTGAATGGTCCGCACGTCCCTGCCAGGTTGTCGGAATTGTGGAAGATTGACAGGTTGAGCTGCTCGACAGTAAGCAACGTAGTGGCCCACCTTGCCACAGCGTAGGCATTGTCGGGTTCTTGCGGGACATTGCCGCTTTAAATGTGCAGCTCCACAGTTGCTGCACGTCGTGACGTCATGACGTTCGTTGCGCCTTCCCACCCCCACCCCCCCAGACACCAGCCCCGACCCTCCCCCCCCCCCCCAGACACCAGTCCCGACCCTCCCCATCCCACCCCCACCCTCCCCAGACACCAGCCCCACCCTCCCCACCCCACCCCCAACCATCCCCAGACACCAGTCCCGACCCTCCCCATCCCACCCCCACCCTCCCCAGACACCAGCCTCGACCCTCTCCACCCCACCCCCCCAGACACCAGCCCCGACCCTCCCCACCCCACCCCCACCCTCCCCAGACACCAGCCCCACCCTCCCCACCCCACCCCCAACCATCCCCAGACACCAGCCCCGACCGCCTCCAACCACCCCCACCCTCTCCAGACACCAGCCTCGACCCTCCCCACCCCACCCCCACACCAGACACAAGCCCCGGCCCTCCCGCCCCCCCCCCAGACACCAGTCCCCACACTCCCCAACCCACCCCCACCCTCCCCAGACACCAGCCCCGACCCCCACAACCACCCCCACCCTCCCAGACACCAGCCTCGACCCTCCCCACCCCACCCCCACACCAGACACAAGTCCCGGCCCTCCCGCCCCCCCCCAGACACCAGCCCGACCCTCCCCACCCCACCCCTACACCAGACACAAGCCCCGGCCCTCCCGCACCCCCCCAGACACCAGCCTCGACCCTCTCCACCCCACGCTCCCCAGACACCAGCCCCGACCCTCCCCGCACCACCCCCACCCTCCCCAGTCACCAGCCCCGACCCTCTCCGCCCCATCCTCCCCAGACGCCAGCCCCACCCTTCCCCACCCCATTCCCACCCTCGCCAGACATAGCCCGATCCTCCCCACCCCACCCTCCCCAGACACCAGCCCCACCCTCCCCACCCCACCCCAACCCTCCCCTACCCACCCCGACCCTCCCCAGACACCAGCCCTGGCCGGCCTCCGACCCCACCAACGCACCCCCTCCAGCCACGGCCCAGCCATCTCGACATGTGGCGGCCCCCCACGCCGACCCCTACTTCCTTCTTCGCCGGCGTCAGCCAACACGACTGGTTGACGCCATTAGATACCATGTTTGATTTACGCCGGTGTGAGCTGCGGTCACGTCGGCGGGATTTCGGCACATCCCGGCTGGAGACTCGCACCAGGCCCAGGGACCAGCTCATCGCGCCAGGTCTGCCGATTCTGCTGGCCATGCGGCGCAATCCCCGTTGGCGAGCTTTTTCCTGGTTCGGAGCATCGCAGTCCTAGCGTTGGAGCGGCGCAGCGGGATTCACGCGCCCCCCCACCCCCGGCTACGAGCCGCTACGGGCTCAGAGAATCCCGGCCCATATCCCTCCTGGACAGTGGGGAGGTGTTCAAGCCTCGGGGGAGGTATCGGTCTAACTGGACATCATAATGTTTTGATATAGTGATACGAGTGGAAACACTGCCTGCAACAGTTCTTCCCATTCGTGCTCCCATTCGTGTTGCCAGTGCAGCATTTCACTGGTGCACTTTCATACCAATTTTTATTCTGCCGGTCAAACTCTAAGCAAGTCAGTTCAAGAGAGTATCATGGGGTGACTGAAAGACACCAGTCAATGAACAAATATCATCATTCACAGTCCATCAACGGTAGCATAGTGGTTAGCACTGTTGCTTCACAGCGCCAGGGACCCGGGTTTAATTCCTGGCTTGGGTCACTGTCTGTGCGGAGTCTGCACGTTCTCCCTGTGTCTGCGTGGGTTTCCTCTGGGCACTCCGGTTTCCTCCTACAAGTCCCTAAAGACGTGCTGTTAAGTAATTTGGGCATTCTGAATTCTCCCTCAGTGTCCCCGAACAGGCACCAGAATGTGGCGACTAGGAGCTTTTCACAGTAACTTCATTGCAGTGCTAATATAAGCCTACTTGTGACAATAAAGATTATTTTTAAAATAAATATTCCGTCCCTCTGCAGCGGCACACATTGGCTGCAGTGTGTACCATCAACAAGATGCACTGCAGTAACTCACCAAGAGTTCTTTAACAGCATCTCCTAAACCTGCCATCTCTACATATACCTCTAACCCTGTAATCTCCTCCAGCCCAACAACCCTCCAAGATATCTGCACTCCTCTAATTATGACCACTTGAGCATCCGCAATTTTAGTCGCTTGACTGTGCCTTCAGCTGCCGAGATCCTGGGTCTTAAGTCCTGGAATTTCTTCCTCAGAGCATTCCCACCTCTCCAACTCCCTTTCCTGTCTGGAGAAACTTGTTCAAACCAGGTTTTGGACAATTTGCCCACATCATGGCTCGGTATCATATTGTGTGGAGAGATGATTTATTGTGTTAAATGCGCTATATAAATATAAGTTGTTGTCTCTGTTGAAGTCACAAACCATTCTTACTTGGAAATATATTCCTTCGCCATTGCTGGGTCAAAGTCCTGCAGCTGTCCACGTGACAACCCTGTGGTGTATCAACACCACATGGGCTGCAGCCCACAGTGGTTCCCACCACCTTCTCAAGGGCAATTAGAAATGGACAATAAGTGATGGCTGAGCCAGCGATGCTTACATCCCAGCAATAAATAAAAATAATTAACATTCAACTCGTTATTTATTTTCTATTTTAATCATTTCCCTCAGTAATCTTTTGGTTTAACGCCATGTCAATATTCTACCCATCAATTCTGTCCATGATTTTAAAATCCTAGACCATACATGACTGAGTATAGTTTAACTGCAAGATAATTCAGTGCTGGGATCACAATATGGTTTACAGTCAATAATAAAAATCTAAAGTTTCCTTCGACAAGAATTGGAATGCTTTTGAACTTTGCACTCTCTCCATTCTGTTTAGGATTGAGATGGAAATAGCTGGGCAGAGACAGACAAATTCTTGATCTGAAACCTCTGGGACCTATACTCAACTACAGTTCACACTGATAGGATGTGACTGGTCTATCTGTCTCTGTGTGATTGGCAGATGCAATTAATTTGACTGCAGGGTCATCCCAGGTCAAAGTGGACACTACTTTATAACATAAAACTGCCTATATTTCATGCTAATTGGGCCCTCTCATTCGAGGGCTCTGAGGATGGCTGATCTGATAAACAAAGGTCCCACAGAGAAGGAAACCCTGCTGCTTAATAAGAGCAGGGTGGCGAGGATATTTTGTGAAGACAGTGGATATTCAATATTTGCTGTGGGCAGATGTGCTGCTCCATGGATCTTTACATCTCAACTGCCAGCCCGGCTAGCTGTGGACTTTCACCAGTTTTGTGCTCGTTGTTAGTCTGGAGAGGCATAAACCTGCAGGAAAACAAACAGAGATTTGTCAGATATGAACATACAAATTAAGAGCAAGGGTAGGCCACTCGGCCCCTCAACCTAGCTCCAACATTCAATAAGATAGTGACTGATCTGATTGTAACCTCAGCTTCACATTCCTGCCTACCCCTGATAACCTTTCACCCCTTTGTTAATCAAGAATCTATCTAGTTCTTCCTTAAAGATATTCAAAGATTCTGCTTCCACTGTCTTTTGAGGACCAGGGTTCCAGATTCTCATGACCCTCTGAGAAAAGAAAATTCTGCTCATCTCTGTCTTAGATGAGCGGCCCTTATTTTTTAAACCTGACCCCAGTTTTAGATTATCCCACACGAGGAACCATCCTCTCATGTCCACCCTTTCCCACAAGAAATAGAAATAGGAATAGGCCACCAGGGCCTTCGAGCCTGCCCTACCGTTTAATACGATCGTCGCTGACCTATGCCGGCCTCAAGTCCTTTTCTGGGCCGATTACCCATGGTCCTGTATTCCTCGATCTATTAAATATTTATCCACCTCCACCTTAAATATTTATCATGATCCAGCCTCCACCATCCGCCGGGGCAGAGGATTCCAGAGATTCACCATCCTCTGCAAAAAGAAATTTCTGCCCAGCTCAGATTTAAATGACTGGCCCTTTATCTTGTACCTATGTCCTCTTGTTTGAGGCTCTCCCACTAGTGAAAACATCTCACCATCTACTCTGTCAAGCCCCCTCAGGAACCTATATGTTTGAACAAGGTCACCCTTCACTCTTCTAATCTCCAAGGAATACAGACCCAGACCATTCAGTCTCTCTTGATAGGGGGCACTGTAGCACAGTGGTTAGCACAGTTGCTTCAGAGCTTCAGGGTCCCGGGTTTGATTCCCGGTTTGGGTCACTGTCTGTGCGGAGGTTGCACTTTCTCCCCGTGTCTGCATGGGTTTCATCCGGGTGCTCCGGTTTCCTCCCACAGTCCAAAGATGTGCAGGTTAGGTGGATTGGCCATGCTAAATTGCCCTTAGTGTCCAAATACGGTTGGGTGAGGTTGCTGGGTTACGGGGATGGGGTGGAGGTGTGGGGTTGGGTAGGGTGCTCTTTCCAAGGGCCGGTGCAGACTCGATGGGCCGAATGACCTCCTTCTGCACTGTAAATTCTATAACAGCCCTCTCACCCAGGAATTGGCCTGCTAATCTCCTTTGGACTGTATCCTTCTTTAGGTCAGGGGACCAAAACTATATAGTATTCCAGGTGAGGCCTCACCAACACCCTGTACAATTGCAACAAAACCTCCCTATTTTTAAACTCGAACCCCTTTGCAATAAACACCAAAATGCCATTTGTCTTCTTAACTACTTGTTGGACCTGCCTGCTAGCTTTTTGTGATTCATGCATGAGAACATCTGGATCCCTCTGTACTTCACTCACCTGCAGTCTCTCTCCATTTAGATAATAACCTGCCTTTTGATTCCCCCTACCGAGGTGCATGACCTCACACTTACCCACATAAAACTCCATTTGCCAGATTTTCACTTAGCCACCCGATCTATCTATATCCCGTTGCAGAATCACAATATCCTCATCACAACACGCTCTTCCACCTATTTTCGTATCATTGGCAAATTTGGAAACTTTACACTCCGTGGCTTCCTCCAGGTCATTAATGTCAATAGTGAACAATGCGGGCCAAGAACTGATCCCTGCGGTCCTCCACTAGTTACATTTTTCCACTCTGAAATGGACCAATTTATTCCAACTCTCTGTTTTCTACTTGACATCCAGTCTTCATTCCATGCCAACACACTTCCTCCAATTCCACGGGCTTTTACTTTATGCACCAGCCTCTTATACGGCACCTTGTCAAATGTTTTTTTGGAAATATAAATACACTACGTCTACAGGTTCCCCTCTATCTACTCTCCATGTTACATGCTCAATTATTCGAGCAAATTTGTCAAACATTATATACCTTTCATAAGACCATGTTGTCTCGGTTTGATTATATTCACCTTTCCTAAATCATTAGCTATTTCCTCTTTGATTATTGACTCGAATGTCTTGCCAACAATAGGTGTGAAACTAACTGGCCTATAGTTCCATGCCTTCTGCCTTTCCCCTTTTTTGAACAAGGAAGTCACATTGGCAGTTTTCCTGGAAGTTTTTCAGGAGTTATGAAAAATTTCAACCATCTCTGCAGCCACTTCCATTAGAACCTTATCATGTAGTTCATCGGGTCCTGGTGACTTGTCCGCCTTTAACTCCTTGAGTTTCTCTAATACTCTATCCCTTGTGACTGGGATTTTTGTTAGTTCTACCATGTTATTTGAAATCGGCCTATCTGATACCTTAGGGATATTTGCAATGTCTTCCACAGTGAAGACTGATGCAAAAAATATATTTAATATTCCCGCCATTTCTTTGTTGGCTGTTATTAATTCACCAGCCTTGTTCAGTAGAGGTCCCACATTTACCTTAGCCGCCCATTTCCAATTTATATATCCATAGAAACTCTTACTGTTTGTTTGAATACTACATCCAAGTTTCCTCTCAAAATTCATTTTCTCCCGTCCAATGAGCTTTTCAGTCTTTTGCTGCTGGATCCTAAAACCTTCCCAGTCCTCTGGTTTACCACTATCCCGTGCCACTTTGTATATCCTGCTTTTCAATTTAACATTGTCCTTGACCTCCTTTGTTAACCATGGATTTTGCCTCTTTCTCGTGGAATCCCTCTTTTTGATTGGGTAAACTCCTGCTGAGCATTATGGACCAGCTGTTTGAATATCTGCCACTGCTCAGCTACTGACCTGTATCTTAGCTTGTTTACCCAGTTCACCTGAGACAACTCCTCCCTCATCCAATTATAATTGCCCTTATTTCAGTTGAAGACACTGGTTATGGGCCTATGGCGTCACCCTCAAACTGTATCTGGAATCATATTTTGGCCACTACCCACGAGGGGATTCTTGAACAAAGAACAAAGAAAAGTACAGCACAGGAAAAGGCCCTTCGGCCCTCCAAGCACGTGCCGACCATGCTGCCCGACTAAACTACAATCTTCTACACTTCCTGGGTCCGTATCCCTCTATTCCCATCCTATTCATGTATCTGTCAAGATGGCCCTTAAATGTCACTATCGTCCCTGCTTCCACCACCTCCTCCGGTAGCGAGTTCCAGGCACCCACTACCCTCTGTGTAAAAGTTTGCCTCGTACATCTACTCTAAACCTTGCCCCTCGCACCTTAAACCTATGCCCCCTAGTAATTGACCCCTCTACCCTGGGGAAAAGCCTCTGACTATCCACTCTGTCTATGCCCCTCATAATTTTGTATACCTCTATCAGGTCTCCCCTCAACCTCCTTCGTTCCAGTGAGAACAAACCGAGTTTATTCAACTGCTCCTCATAGCTTATGCCCTCCATACCAGGCAACATCCTGGTAAATCTCTTCTGCACCCTCTCTAAAGCCTCCACATCCTTCTGGTAGTGGCGACCAGAATTGAACACTATACTCCAAGTGTGGCCTAACTAAGGTACTACACAGCTGCAACATGACTTGCCAATTCTTATACACAATGCCCCGGCCAATGAAGGCAAGCATGCCATATGCCTTCTTGACTACCTTCTCCACCTGTGTTGCCCCTTTCAGTGACCTGTGGACCTGTACACCTAGATCTCTCTGACTTTCAATACTTTTGAGGGTTCTACCATTCACTGTATATTCCCTACCTGCATTAGACCTTCCAAAATGCATTACTTCACATTTGTCCGGATTAAACTCCATTTGCTATCTCTCCGCCCAAGTCTCCAAACAATCTAAATCCTGCTGTATCCTCTGACAGTCCTCATCGCTATCCGCAATTCCACCACCCTTTATGTCATCTGCAAACTTACTAATCAGACCAGTTACATTTTCCTCCAAATCATTTATATATACTACGAACAGCAAAGGTCCCAGCACTGATTCCTGCAGAACACCACTAGTCACAGCCCTCCAATTAGAAAAGCACCCTTCCATTGCTACTCTCTGCCTTCTCTGACCTAGCCAGTTTGTATCCACCTTGCCAACACCCCTGATCCCGTGAGACTTCACCTTTTGTACTAGTCTACCATGAGGGACCTTGTCAAAGGCCTTACTAAAGTCCATATAGACAACATCCACTGCCCTACCTGCATCAATTATCTTTGTGACCTCTTCAAAAAACTCTATCAAGTTAGTGAGACACAAGCTCCCCTTCACAAAACTATGCTGCCTCTCACTAATACATCCATTTGCTTCCAAATGGGAGTAGATCCTGTCTCGAAGAATTCTCTCCAGTAATTTCCCGACCACTGACGTAAAGCTCACCTGCCTGTAGTTCCCTGGATTATCCTTGCTACCCTTCTTAAACAAAGGAACAACATTGGCTATTCTCCAGTCCTCCGGGACATAACCTGAAGACAGTGAGGATCCAAAGATTTCTGTCAAGGCCTCAGCAATTTCCTCTCCAGCCTCCTTCCGTATTCTGGGGTAGATCCCATCAGGCCCTGGGGACTTATCTCCCTTAATATTTTTCAAGACGTCCAACACCTCGGGCGGGATTCTCCGACCCCACGCCGGGTCGGAGAATCGCCGGGGACTGCCGTGAATCCCGCCCCCGCCGTGTCCCGAAGTCTCCGCCACCAGAGATTTGGCGGGGGCGGGAATCGCACCGTGCCGGTTGGCGGGCCCATCCCCGCCGATTCTGCGGCCCGCGATGGGCCGAAGTCCCGCTGCTGGAATGCCTGCCCGTCAGCATGGATTAAACCACCTTTTGAACGGCAGGACAAGGCGGCGCGGGCAGGCTCTGGGGTCCTGCGTGGGAGCGCGGGAAGATCTGGCCCCGGGGGGGTGCCCCCACGGTGGCCTGGCCCGCGATCAGGGCCCACCGATCTGCGGGCGGGCCTGTGCCGTGGGGGCACTCTTTATCTTCCGCCTTCGCCATGGTCTTCACTATGGCAGAGGCGGAAGAGACCTCCTCCCCTGCGCATGCGCAGGGATGACGTCAGCAGCTGCTGACACTACCGCGCATGCGCCGATCCGCGTCGCCCGGCGAAGACCTTTCGGCCCCGGCTGGCGTGGTGCCAAAGGCCTTTCCCGCCAGCCGGTCGAGCGCAAACCACTCCGGCGCGGGCCTAGCCCCTCAAGGTGAGGGTTTGGCCCCTAAAGGTGCACGACGCCGGAGTGGTTCCCGCCACTCCATTACGCCGGAACCCCCCGCCCCGCCGGGTAGGGGAGAATCCCGCCCCTTGTCTTTTTGGATCTCAATGTGACCCATGCTATCTACACACCCTTCTCCAGACTCAACATCTACCAATTCCTTCTCTTTGGTGAATACTGATGCAAAGTATTCATTTGGTACCTCGCCCATTTCCTCTGGCTCCACACATAGATTCCCTTGCCTATCCTTCAGTGGGCCAACCCTTTCCCTGGCTACCCTCTTGCCTTTTATGTACGTGTAAAAAGCCTTGGGATTTTCCTTAACCCTCTTTGTCAATGACTTTTCGTGACCCCTTCTAGCCCTCCTGACTCCTTGCTTAAGTTCCTTCCTACTTTCCTTATATTCCACACAGGCTTTATCTGTTCCCAGCCTTCTAGCCCTGACAAATGCCTCCTTTTTCTTTTTGACGAGGCCTACAATATCTCTCGTTATCCAAGGTTCCCGAAATTTGCCGTATTTATCCTTCTTCCGCACAGGAACATGCCGGTCCTGAATCATCCGTCCCCAATCTAGGTTCTTCAGTTCCCGCCTAATATTGTTATAATTAGCCTTCCCCCAATTTAGCACATTCACCCTAGAACCACTCTTATCCTTGTCCACCAGCATTTGAAAACTTACTGAATTGTGGTCACTGTTCCCGAAATGCTCCCCTACTGAAGCTTCTACCACCTGGCCAGGCTCATTCCCCAATACCAGGTCCAGTACCACCCCTTCCCTAGTTGGACTGTCTACATATTGTTTTAAGAAGCCCTCCTGGATGCTCCTTACAAACTCGGCCCCGCCTAAGCCCCTGGCAGTAAATGAGTCCCAGTCACTATTGGGGAAGTTGAAGTCTCCCATCACAACAACCCTGTTGTTTTTACTCTTTTCCAAAATCTGTCTACCTATCTGCTCCTCTATCTCCCGCTGGCTGTTGGGAGGCCTGTAGTAAACCCCTAACATTGTGACTGCACCCTTCTTATTCCTGATCTCTACCCATATAGCCTCGCTGCCCTCTGAGGTGACCTCCCATAGTACAGCTGTGATATTCTCCCGAACCAGTAGCGCAACTCCGCCTCCCCTTTTACACCCCCCTCTATCCCGCCTGAAACATCTAAATCCTGGAACGTTTAGCTGCCAATCCTGTCCTTCCCTCAACCAGGTCTCTGTAATGGCAACAATATCATAGTTCCAAGTACTAATCCAAGCTCTAGGTTTATCTGCCTTACCCGTAATACTTCTTGCATTAAAACATATGCACTTCAGGCCACCAGACCCGCTGTGTTCAGCAACTTCTCCCCGTCTGCTCTGCCTCAGAGCCACACTGTCCCTATTCCCTAGTTCTCCCTCAATGCTTTCACCTTCTGACCTATTGCTCCGGTACCCACCCCCCTGCCATACTAGTTTAAACCCTCCCGTGTGACACGAGCAAACCTCGCGGCCAGGATATTTATGCCTCTCCAGTTTAGATGCAACCCGCCCTTCTTATACAGGTCACACCTGCCCCAGAAGAGCTCCCAGTGGTCCAGATAACGGAAACACTCCCTCCTACACCAGCTGTTTAGCCACGTGTTTAGCTGCTCTATCTTCCTATTTCTAACCTCACTGGCACGTGGCACAGGGAGTAATCCCAAGATTACAACCCTCGAGGTCCTGTCTTTTAACTTTCTGCCTAGCTCCCTGAACTCCTGCTGCAGGACCTCATGCCCCTTCCTGCCTATGTCGTTAGTACCAATATGTACAACGACCTCTGCCTGTTTGCCCTCCCCCTTCAGGATGCCCGCTACCCATTCGGAGACATCCTGGACACTGGCATCAGGGAGGCAACATACCATCCTGGAGCCTCTTTCACGTCCACAGAAGCACCTATCTGTGCCCCTGACTATAGAGTCCCCTATGACTATTGCTCTTCTGCGCTTTGACCTTCCCTTCTGAACATCAGAGCCAGCCGTGGTGCCACTGCTCTGGCTGCTGCTGTTTTTCCCTGATAGGCTATCCCCCCCGACAGTATCCAGTATTCTTAACCACAAGATCCCTGATTAGTCCTTCTTCTTGCACAAAACTAATTCTAAAATAGCCTGTTCCCGGGTAGGCTCCACAAGGTATTGATCTAAAAAGCCACCCCCGATGCACTCCACAAATTCCTCTTCTATGCTACCCTTGTCGGTTTGGGTTGTCTAATCAATATGCAGATTAAAATCTTTCCAATATCATTGCAGTTCCCTTCAAACATGCACTTGTAATTTCCCTATTTATGCTCTGACCTCTTAAGAGGTCACATTTTGGGGGCCTGTAGACTACTCCCACCCTTGCCTTCCGTCCCCTGTTAGTTATGATTTAAGATGACTCAGGATCTTAAAGGTTTCGATCAAGGTGCCTCTTACTCTTCTTAGCCCCAGAGGATACAAACCTAATCTCTCCAAACTATCCTCATAAAACAACCCACCCATTCCTGACATTAATTTTGAAAACCTTCTCTGAACTGCTTTTAACACATTTACATTCCAATGTGGTCTCACCAATGCTCTGTATAACTGAAGCATAGCCTCCCTACTTTTGTAATCAATTCTCCTCACTGTGAGTGCTACTTGGCTGGATGAGAGTGCTTTGGAGTTGGGTGAAAAACAGAGTCAGGGAGTAAGCAGAAATTAAACTTATCTTCAGGTCTTAAATTGGGTAATCAAAAGCTCCCTTTTGGGTAGTTGCATTCCTGAAACAGGAGTCAGCTGAGTTACACTCAACTGTAGATAGTAAATAGTGCAACTGGTTTAATCTAGCATTGGAATTTGAGGCCTATAAACAGGGAAGCCACTTAGTTTTGCTTGTCTGTTTTGTGAGTGCTACTTGGCTGGACGAGAGTGCTTTACAGTTGGGTGAAAAACAGGGAGTAATGCGAAACTGAGAGAAGGTGAAACCGAAACATCAGAAGCAGAGCTGAGCGGGAGATTTTCGAACAGAAACCTGGGAAGGTCAGTGGTTTCACTGATTCACTGACTGAGTGTCCCGACTGGGGGAAAAACTGAACAGTGGCATTCCAGGAAGGCTGTGATTTGATTGGCTACTGAGGAATCTGTGCAAATTTGAAAAATCATTTTAAATTTTATATTTATAGTAGAAATCTAGTGCAAGGAAGCATACAGTTAACTGTAATTTATTTTAATTTAATGAGTACTTATTTTTAAAATAATGTATTAATTAGCTCTAGAAATGGCACTCATAGGGTAAAATGCTTCACTTGTGAGATGTGGGAGGTCAGTGAATCTTCCAACATTCCAGACAACTATATCTGCAGGAAGTGCACCCAATTTCAGATCTTCATGGAACGGTTGGACCAGCAGTTGGTTGCACTTCGGAGCATGCAGGTGATGGAAAGCGCTATAGATGTGGTTACACCCAAAGTGCAGGAAGATAGATGGGTGACCACTAGAAGGGGCAGGCAGTCAGGAATCCCTTGTGGCTGTCCCCCTCTCTAACAAGTATACCATTTTGGATACTGTTCAGGGGTGATGGCTGATCATAAATTCATCCCAAGGAGGAGGAGACATGCTAAGGGTGGGCTTGGCATCCATGACTGACAAGGGAAGTCAGGAACAGCATAAAAGCAAAAGAAAAAGCATACAAGGTGGCGAGAATTAGTGAGAAGCCAGAGGATTGGGAAGTCTTTAAAAGCGAGCAGAGGACAACTAAAGCAATAAGGGGGAAGAAGATGAAATATGAGTGTAAGCTAGCTAGTAGTATAAAAGAAGATAGAAGGGTTTTTTCAATATATAAAAGGTAAGAGAGAGGCAAGAATGGACACTGAACCACTGGAAAAGGACGCTGGAGTTCACAGCGGAAGGCACCAGTGGGATACCAGAACTTCAGGAGAATCAAGGGCAGAGGTGAGTGTCATGGCCATCACTAAGGGGAAGTTTCAGGAGAACCTGAAATGTCTGACTGGAGCAATAGGTCAGATGGTGAAAAAAACTGAGGGTAAACTACAGATAAATCACCTGGACTGGATAGACTACACCCCAGGGTTCTGAAGGAAATAGCTGAGGAGATTGTGGAGCCATTGGTGGTGATCTTTCAGGAATCACCGGAGGCAGGGAAGGTCCCAGACGACTGGGAATCCCTGTTTAAGAAAGAAGGGAGGCAGAAGACGGGAAATTATAGGCTGGTTAGCCTGACGTCGGTCATTAGTAAGATTTTAGAGTCCATTATTAAAGATGATGGAAACACATGGAAAATACTTGGAAACACATGATAAAATAGGACTGAGTCAGCATGGCTTCGTCAAGGGGAGGTCATGTCTGACAAATCTGTTAGAATTCTTTGAGGATTTAACAAGGACGTTAGACAAAGGAGAACCAGTGGACGTGATCTATTTAGATTTCCAGAAGGCCTTTGACAAGGTGCCGTATAGGAGGTTGTTAAATAGGTTAAGGGCCCATGGTGTTTTTAAAAATAAATTTAGAGTACCCAATCAATTTTTCCAATTAAGAGGCAATTTAGCATGTCCAAAACACCTACCTTGCACATATTTGTGTTGTGGGGCAAAACCCACGCAAACACGGGGAGAATGTGCAAATTCCACACGGACAGTGACCCAGAGCTAGGATCGAACCTGGGACCTCGGCGCCGTGAGACTACAATGCTAACCATTGCGCCACCATGCTGCCCCTGAGCCCATGGTGTTAAGGGTAAGATATTGGCATGGATAGAGGATTGGCTGACTGGTAGAAGGCAGAGAGTGGGGATAAAGGGGTATTTTTCAGGATGGCATCTGGTGACTAGTGGTGTACCTCAAGGGCCAGTGTTAGGACCACAACTTTTCACAATATACATTAATGATTTGGAAGAAGGAACTGAGGGCACTGTTGCTAAATTTGCAGATGATACAAAGATCTGTAGAGTGACAGGTAGTATTGAGGAAGCAGGGAGGCTACAGAAGGACTAGGGCAGGCTAGGAGAGTGGACAAAGAAGTGGCAGATGGAATACGATGTGTAAAAGTGTGAGGTTATGCACTTTGGTAGGAAGAATGGAGGCATAGACTATTTTCTAAATTGGAAAAGGCTTTGGAATCAGAAGCATAAAGGGACAGGTGGGATCTGTACAAGAAGTGTGGGTTGCATCTTGTAGCGCACAAAGACTCCGTGAGACGAATAGAGTGAAGTTGATGAGGCTTTATTAAGCGTGTCTGTTCCCCAGCAGCCCGATAGTAAACTGGCCTGCGGGGGAAGGCACCGGCTTCTTATACTTCGCCTTCAGGGCGGAGCTTGAGGTCAACGGCCAACCAGGACCCGGGATCTGTCAGCCAATGACATTAGGGCTTCCAGTCCCACATGACCCCCAATACATACTACCACATTCACCCCTTGTCAAAAATGAACCTGGCGGGGTGATGCTTCGTATGGTGGTAAGGGTTTACAGGGCTGGTCCTGGGAGGATAGAACAGTTACATGGTAGTACAGTATTGGACAGTATCGTCCTGTTACAACTATTTACAGAGGGTATAGGAAAAACAAAATGTTCATTGAACAGTCCATCTTTGTTTTACATCGACGCCACGAGTCGGTCGGGCGGTCTGGTCGTCCGTGTCGATCGCCTCGGCCCCGGCGGTGGTGGTGGTGCTTGTACCAGTGTTGTCGCCTCCGGGAGCCGCACGGTTTCAGCTGTCGGTGCAAAGGGGAGGGGGACTGATCCTCCTGGGAACGGGGCGGTCGCGGGGTGCGGCGGTGGCAGGAAGGGGGGCGGTTGGGTTGATGGTGTCGGGGGGGGTGTGCGTGGTGCCGGCGGGCGCCAGATCCCGCAGGGAGACCGTGTCCTGTCGGCCGTCGGGGTACTCCACGTAGGCGTACTGGGGGTTTGCGTGGAGGAGGTGAACCCTTTCGACCAACGGATCCGCCTTATGTGCCCGCACATGCTTTCGGAGCAGGATGGGTCCTGGGGCCGCCAGCCAGGTCGGCAGCGACGTTCCAGAGGAGGACCTCCTAGGGAAGACAAGGAGACGCTCGTGAGGCGTTTGATTAGTGCTTGTACATAATAACGACCGGATGGAATGGAGAGCGTCCGGGAGGACCTCCTGCCACCGTGAAACTGGGAGATCCCTGGACCGTAGGGCCAGTAGGACGGCCTTCCAGACCGTGCTGTTCTCCCTTTCTACTTGCCCGTTCCCCCGGGGATTGTAGCTGGTCGTCCTGCTTGAGGCTATGCCCTTGCTGAGCAGGAACTGGCGCAGCTCGTCACTCATGAAAGAGGACCCCCTGTCGCTGTGGACGTATGCGGGGTAACCGAACAGCGTGAAGATGCTGTTCAAGGCTTTAATGACTGTGGCCGCGGTCATGTCGGAGCAGGGAATGGCAAAAGGGAAGCGGGAGTATTCGTCCACTACATTAAGGAAATACGCGTTGCGGTCGGTGGAGGGGAGGGGCCCTTTGAAATCGAGACTGAAGCGTTCAAAGGGGCGGGAAGCCTTAATCAGGTGCGCTCCATCTGGCCTGAAAAAATACGGCTTGCATTCCGCGCCGATGTGGCAGTCCCTTGTGACTGTACGGACCTCCTCTAAAGAGTATGGGAGATTGCGGGACTTGATGAAGTGGTAAAACCGAGTGACCCCCGGGTGGCAGAGGTCCTCGTGGAGGGTTTGGAGGCGGTCAATTTGTGCGTTGGCACATGTGCCGCGGGATAGGGCATCGGACGGCTCGTTCAGCTTTACGGGCCAGTACAAGATCTCATAGTTGAAGGTGGAGAGCTCGATCCTCCACCTTAAGATCTTGTCATTTTTAATCTTGCCCCGCTGTGCATTATCGAACATGAAGGCTACCGACCGTTGGTCAGTGAGGAGAGTGAATCTCCTGCCGGCCAGGTAATGCCTCCAATGTCGCACAGCTTCCACTATGGCTTGGGCTTCCTTTTCCACTGAGGAGTGGCGGATTTCTGAGGCGTGGAGGGTTCGGGAGAAGAAGGCCACGGGTCTGCCCGCTTGGTTAAGGGTAGCCGCTAGAGCTACGTCGGAGGCGTCGCTCTCGACCTGGAAGGGGAGGGACTCGTCGATGGCGCGCATCGTGGCCTTTGCGATGTCCGCTTTGATGCGGCTGAAGGCCTGGCCAGCCTCTGTCGACAGAGGGAAGGTCGTGGTCTGTATGAGGGGGCGGGCCTTGTCTGCGTACTGGGGGACCCACTGGGCATAGTACGAAAAGAACCCCAGGCAGCGTTTCATGGCTTTTGGGCAGTGCGGGAGGGGAAATTCCATGAGTGCGCGCATACATTCGGGGTCGGGGCCTATTATCCCATTGCGCACTATGTAGCCCAGAATGGCTAGCCGATCGGTGCTAAAAACGCACTTGTCCTCGTTGTACGTGAGGTTCAAGGCTTTGGCGGTCTGGAGGAATTTTTGGAGGTTGGCGTCGTGGTCCTGCTGATCGTGGCCGCAGATGGTTACATTGTCGAGGTACGGGAACGTGGCCCATAACCCATGTTGATCAACCATTCGGTCCATCTCCAGTTGGAAGACCGAGACCCCGTTTGTGACGCCAAAAGGGACCCGTAGGAAATGGTATAATCGCCCGTCTGCCTCGAAGGCTGTGTACTTGCGGTCACTTGGGCGGATGGGGAGCTGATGGTAGGCGGACTTTAGGTCCACGGTGGAGAAGACTTTATACTGGGCAATCCGATTGACCATGTCGGATATGCGGGGGAGAGGGTACGCGTCTAGTTGTGTGTACCTGTTGATGGTCTGGCTATAGCCAATGACCATCCTTTGTTTCTCCCCTGTCTTCACTACTACCACCTGCGCTCTCCAGGGACTATTGCTGGCCTGGATTATGCCCTCCTTTAGTAGACGCTGGACTTCGGACCGAATGAGGGTCCGGTCCTGGGCGCTGTACCGTCTGCTCCTAGTGGCGACGGGTTTGCAATCCGGGGTGAGGTTCGCAAACAAGGACGGGGGTTGCACCTTGAGGGTGGCGAGGCCGCAGAGTGTGTGTGGGGGTATGGGCCCGCCAAATTTAAACGCAAGGCTCTGTAGGTTACATTGGAAATCTAAGCCCAGCAAGGTGGGGGCACAGAGTTGGGGAAGGACGTTAAGTTTGTAGTTTTTGAATTCCCTCCCCTGTACCGTTAGGGTAACTATGCAGAATCCCTGGATCTGTACGGAGTGGGATCCTGCAGCTAGGCAAATCTTTTGTGCGCTGGGGTAGGTAGTTAAGGAACAGCGCCTTACCGTGTCGGGGTGTATAAAACTTTCCGTGCTCCCGGAGTCGACTAGGCATGGCGTCTCGTGGCCGTTAATTAGGACCGTTGTCGTCGTCGTCTGGAGAGTCCGGGGCCGAGCCTGATCGAGCGTAACCGAAGCGAGCCGTGGTTGTAGTAGTGGGGTGGGGTCCGTTGTTGCCGTCCAAGATGGCGTCGGGGATGGACAAAATGGCCACCCCCATACATCGCACGTGGCTGAGGGGTCACAAGATGGCATCGGGGATGGACAAAATGGCTGCCCCCATGCGTCGTACAGGTCGGGGGCGGTCCAAGATGGCGGCGCCCCTCCTCCCCGCGTGGTGGTCGGGACCCAAAATGGCGGCGTCTGCGGGTCGCACAACGGCGCCCCTCCTCCCCTCGTGGTGGTCGGGACCCAAAATGGCGGCGTCTGCGGGTCGCACATGGTGTGCTGGGGGGTCTGGGGAGCACTAGGACCGCGCGGAGTTCCTTCACTGCGAGCGCCAGGGCCGCGGGCGCTAGGACCGCGCGGAGTTCCTTCACTGCGAGCGCCAGGGCCGCGGGCGCTATGACCGCGCGGAGCTCCCTTGCCGGGGACAGCGGTGGTCGGGGCCCAAGTCGGCGGCGCCGGCGGGTCAGGCGTGGGGCCGCGAGCGCAAGGAGCGCGAGGAGCTCCCTCACCGGGGACAGCGGTGGTCGGGGTCCAGGTAGGTGGCGCCGGCGGGTCAGGCGTGGGGCGCGGGACGGGGGTGAGGGTGGCGTTCAGGACGCGAAAACCCCTTCCTCTCCGTGGAGAGTGTTGGCCGGCACCCAAATCGGGAGCGCCGGCGGCGGGTCGTACATGGACTGCGGGGAGGGGGGTTGGGGAGCGTAGGCGGCGTGCAGGGCTCCCAGTTCTCCCGGGGCCGCGGTGGTCGGGACCCAGAGCGGCTGCGCCTGCGGGTCGCACATGGCGTGCTGGGGGGGTTGGGAGGCATAGACTGCTTGTAGGGCTCCCTGTGGCCCCGGGACGGCGGCGACCTCACGGGATCGGCACACCACCGCATAGTGGCCCTTTTTCCCGCAGCTTTTGCAGATGGCTGCGCGGGCCGGACAGCGTTTTCGGGGGTGCGTCGCCTGGCCGCAGAAATAACAGCGGGCGCCCCCGGTGCGACTCGGCGTTTGGACTGCGCAAGCCTGTGGGGTGTCCGGGGGGGGGGGGTAGGGGGTTTGCCGCGACGGGTACGTACGGGGCCCAATGGCCTGCCGCGCGGTCGGGGCCGTAGGTGCGGGTATTACGCGCGGCCACGTCTAGGGAGGCTGCTAGGGCCCGTGCATCTGAGAGTCCTAGCGACTCTTTTTCTAGAAGTCTTTGGCGGATTTGGGAGGATTGCATACCTGCCACAAAGCGTCGCGCATTAACATGTCCGTATGTTCGTTTGCATTCACCGACGGGCAGCTGCAGGCTCGTCCCAAAATCAGCAGCGCGGCGTAGAACTCGTCCACCGATTCTCCGGGAGCTTGCCGTCTTGTCGCGAGCTGGTAGCGAGCGTAGATTTGGTTAACTGGGCGAACGTAGAGATTTCTCAGTGCTGTGAACGCCGTCTGGAAATCGTCGGTGTCTTCAATGAGGGTGAAAATCTCCGTGCTCACCCTCGAGTGCAGGACCTGCAGTTTTTGTTCGTCTGAGACTCGGCCTGTGGTCGATCTGATGTAGGCCTCGAAGCAAGTCTGCCAGTGTTTGAAGGCTGCTGCCACATTCACTGCGTGGGGGCTGATCCTCAGGCATTCTGGAATGATCCTGAGCTCCATAGTCCTTTTTAGGCACGCTTAATAAATTGTAGCGCACAAAGACTCCGTGAGACGAATAGAGTGAAGTCGATGAGGCTTTATTAAGCGTGTCTGTTCCCCAGCAGCCCGATAGTAAACTGGCCTGCGGGGGAAGGCACCGGCTTCTTATACTTCGCCTTCAGGGCGGAGCTTGAGGTCAACGGCCAACCAGGACCCGGGATCTGTCAGCCAATGACATTAGGGCTTCCAGTCCCACATGACCCCAATACATACTACCACACATCTGAACTGGGGGGCAAAAATATCCTGGCCACGAGGTTTACTAGTGTCACACGGGAGGGTTTAAACTAGTGTGGTAGGGGGTGGGAACCAGAACAATAGGTCAGAAGGTGAAATAATTGACTGCAAACTCAAAAATAGGGCTAGTAAGACTCAGGAAGAGCAGGCAGGGAGATATTGCTGAACACTGCAAGTCTGGTGGTCTGAAGTGTGTTTGTTTCAATGCGAAAAGTATAACATGTAAGGTAGATGAACTTAGAGCTTGGATTAGTACTTGGAACTATGATGTTGCTGACATTACAGGGACCTGGTTGAGGGAAGGACAGGATTGGCAGCTAAACGTTCCAGGATTTAGATATTTCAGGGGGATGTAAAAGGGGTGGGGGGAGTTGCACTACTAGTTAAGGAGAATATCACAGCTGTGCTGCGGGAGGACACCTTAGAGGGCTCAGGAATAGGAAGGGTGTGGTCACAATGTTGAGGAATTACTATAGGCCTCCCAACAGCCAGCGTGAGATCGAGGAACAGATATGTAGGCAGATTTTGGAAAGGTGTAAAAGCAACAGGATTGTTGTGGTGAGTGATTTTAACTTCCCCTATATTAACTGGGACTGACTTAGTGTTCGGGGCTTGGATGGGGTAGAGTTTGTAAGGAGCATCCAGGAGGGCTTCTTGAAACAGTATGTAGATAGGCCAATGAGGAAAGGAGCCTTACTGGATCTGGTATTGGGGAATGAACCCAGCCAGGTGGTCGAAGTTTCAGTAGGGGAGTACTTCGGGAACAGTGACCATAATTCAGTAAGTTTTAAGGTACTATTGGATAAAGATAAGAGTAGTCCTCGGCTGAACATGCTAAACTGGGGGAAGGTTAATTATAACAATATTCAGCAGTAACTGAAGAATCTAGATTGAGGGTGGATGTTTGCGGGTAAATCAACATCTGGCATGTGGGGGGTTTGAAAATGTCAGTTGATAGGAATTCAGGATCAGCATGTCCCTGTAAGGAATAAGGATAAGTATGGTAAGTTTCAGAAACCTTGGATATCGAGGGGTATTTTGAACCTAGTCCAAAAGAAAAAAGAAGCATTTGTAAGGGCTAGAAGGCTGAGAACAGATGAAGCCATGAGGAGTGTAAGGAAAGCAGGAAGGAACTTAAACAAGGAGTCAGGAGAGCTAAAAGAGGTCACGAAAGGTCATTGGCAAACAGGATTAAGGAAAATCCCAAGGCTTTTTACATGTATATAAAGAGCAAGAAGGTAGCCATGGAAAGGGTTGACCTACTGAAGGACAGTGGAAGGAATCTATGTGTGGAACCAGAGGAAATGGGCGAGGTACTGAATGTATCAGTATTCACCAAAGAGAAGGACTTGGCGGATGATGAGGCTGGGGAAGGGTGTGTAGATAATTTGGGTCACATTGAGATCAAAAGGAGGAGGTGCTGGGTGTCTTGAAAATCATTCATGTCGATAAGTCCCCAGGACCTAATGGGATCTACCCCAGAATACTGAGGGAGGCAAGGAAGAAAATTGTTGGGCCTTGACAGTAATCTTTGTATCCTCACTGGCTACAGGTGACGTACCAGAGGACTGGAGAATAGTTAATGTTGTTCCTTTGTTTAAGAAGGGTAGCAAGGATAATCCAGGTAATTAAAAGCCAATGAGTCTTACATCAGTGGGAGGGAAATTGTTGGAGAGGATTCTTCGAGACAGGATTTACTGATTTGGAGGGAAATGTAACTGGTTTGATTAGTAAGTTTGCGAACGACACAAAAGTTGGTGGAATTGCGAATAGGGATGAGGACTGACAGAGGATACAGCAGAATATAGATCAGTTGGAGACTTGGGCAGAGAGCTGGCAAATGGAGTTTAATCCAGACAACTGTGAGGTAATGCATATTGGAAGGTCGAATACAAAGGTGGGAAATATTCAGTAAATGGCAAAACCCTGAAGAGTATTGACAGGCAGAAGGATCTGGGTGTACAGGTCCACAGGTCACTGAAAGTGGCAACGCAGGTGGAGAAGGTAGTCAAGGAGGCATACGGCATGCTTGCCTTCATCGGCCGAAGCATTGAGTATGAAAATTGTTAAGTCATTCTGCAGCTGTATGGAACCTTAGTTAGGCCACATTTGGAATATAGTGTTCAATTCTGGTCGCCACACTACCAGAAGAATGTGGAGGCTTTAGAGAGGGTGCAGAAGAGATTTACCAGGATGTTGCCTGGTATGGAGGGTGTTAGCTATGAGGAGAGGATAAACTCAGTTTGTTCTCACTGGAACGACAGAGGTTGAGGGGTGACCTGATAGAAGTCTACAAAACTATGAGGACATGGACAGAGTGGATAGTCATAAGCTTTTTCCCAGGTGGAAGAGTCAATTACTAGGGGGCATACGTTTAAGGTGCGAGGGCAAGGTTTAGAGGATATGTACGAGGCAAGTTTCTTTACACAGAGGGTAGTGGGTGCCTGGAACTCGCGCCCGGAGGAGGTGGTGGAAGCAGGGACGATAGTGACGTTTAAGGGGCATCTTGACAAATACATGAATAGGATGGGAATAGAGGGATGCGGACCCCAGAAGTGTAGAAGGTTTTAGGTTAGAGGTGCAGGTTTGGAGGGCCGAAGGGCCTGTTCCTGTGCTGTACTTTTCTTTGTTCGTTGTTCTTTGTTCTTTGTTCTTTGTAAATGATAATATCCTGTAAGCTTTCCTCATTACTAACTGCACTGTATGCCATTCTTTTGTCTTTCATTTACTCGGACACCAAGGTCGATCTGCACCTCAGAGCTCTGTAATCTCTCACCGTTTAGATAATAAGCTTATTTTTTATTCTTCCTGCCAAAATGGGCAATTTCACATTTGCCCATATTGTACTCCATTTGCCAGAGTTTTACCCTCTCATTTAACTTTTCCATATGTGGATCCTCTTCACAATTTGCTTTTCTATCTAGCTTTGTGTCGTCAGCAAATTTACCAATAATACCTTCAGTCCATTCATCCAAGTCATTTAAATAAATTGTAAAAGGTTGAGGCGCCAGCACTGATCCCTGTTACACATCACTCATCACTCATCACTCATCACATCCAATCAACCAGAAAAAGACCCATTTACATCAATTCTGTTTTTGGTGAGCAAATCCATCTTGAATCCATGCCAACATATTCTTTTATGAGCTTTCATTTTACGCAATAAACTTTTATGTGGCACTTTATTAAATGCCTTCTGGAAATCTGAGTACATCACATCCACTGGTTCTCCTTTATCCACTGCACATGTGACTCCTTCAAAGGACTCCAATAAATTAATTAAACATGATTTCCTTATACCAGTTTGACTCTGCCTGATTGCCTAGAATTTTCCAAGTGTTCTGGTATAATATATTTAATAATGGCTTCTAACATTTTCCCTATGACAGATGTTAGGCTAACAGGCCTATAGTTTCCTGCTTTCTGTCCCTCTCCCTTTTTGAATAAAGGAGTTACATTTGCTATCTTCCAATCTAATGGAACCTTCGCTGAATCTAGGGAATTTTGGAAAATCAAAACAAATGCATCAAACATCATGGGCGGGATTCTCCGCGAACCGGCAGAGCGGGCCACTCCGGCGGCGAGGAGTAGCGTGAACCACTCTGGCGTCGGGCCGCCCCGAAGGTGCGGAATCCTTCGCTCCTTCAGGGGCTCGGCCGGCGCCGGAGTGTTTGGCGCCACGCCAGCCGGCGCGGAAGGGCTTGGCGCCACTCCGGCGCGAGTTGGCGCAAGCGCGGGAGCATCAGCATGTGCTGGCGTCATCCCAGCGCATGCGCAGAGGGGTTGTTCGCTGCACCAACCATGGCGGAGGTTGACAGCGGCCATGCGGAGGAAAAGAGTGCCCCCACGGCACAGGCCCGCCCGCGGATCGGTGGGCCCCGATCGCGGGCCAGGCCACCATGGGGGCAGCCCCCGGGGCCAGATCCCCCCACGCCCCCCCACCCGAGGACTCTGCAGGCCGCCCGTGGAGCCAGGTCCCGCCGGTAAGGACCTGTTGTGATTTACACCGGCGGGACCGGCCGAAAACGGGCAGCCACTCGGCCCATCGCGGGCCAGAAAATCGCCCGTGGAACACTGCCAACGGCCCCCGACCGGCGCGGCGCGATTCCCTCCCCCGCCAAAACTCCGGCGCTGGAGAATTCAGCAGCCAGCGGGGGCAGGATTCACGCCCACCCTCCCGGCGATTCTCCGACCCGGCGCGGTGGGGGGGGGCGGTCGCAGAATCCTGCCCCTCATTAGCCACTTCTTTCAAGAGGAGGACCCATCACCTGTGGTGAACTAAAAAAGTTAAAGACAGTATTAAATTTAAAGAAAAAGCATATATACTTGCGCAAAGTCAAGTGGCAGATTAGAAGATTGAAAAGAATTTAGAGAACATCAAAAAATGATAAAAAAGATTGATGGGCAGGGATAAACGAGGGCAAGAGAAAAGGCTTGCCAGCAATGTAAAGGTGAACAGGAAGAGTTTCTATTGATATTTAAATAAGAAAAGAATTAACAAAGTGAGCTTTAGTCCTGTAGAACGTGCGGCTGGGGAATTGGTAATGAAAAGTAGGGCTATGGCTGATTATTTTGAATCTATCTTCACTATAGAGGACAACAGTAACATTCCAGAAATAGCTGTAAACCAGGAAATGAAAGGGAGGAACTCAATAAAATTACAATCACCAAGAAGTGGTATTGAGCAAATTGTTGGGTCCACAGGCTGACAAATCCCACAATCCGGATGGACTACATCCTAAGATCTTTTTGTCATTCTCTGATGTTCATTACATTGTGATGACACCCTAGGCCAGTGCATGGTCAATTCCAACCCTACTTGATACGGAGTCAAAATACATTTGAAATTAACTTTTATTTTAAAATACCCAAGGCTGTGGGCGACACGGTGGTGCGGTGGTTAGCACTGCTGCCTCACGGCACTGAGGACCCGGGTTCAATCCTTGCCCTGGGTCACTGTCCGTATGAAGTTTGCACATTCTCACCATGTCTGCGTGGGTCTCACTCCCACAACCCAAGATGTGCAGGGTAGATGGATTGGCCATGCTAAATTACCCCTTCATTGAAAAAAGATATACCCAAGGTCTTCAGTTACCCATGATGTGGAGGTGCCGGCGTTGGACTGGGGTGAGCACAATAAGAAGTCTTACAACAAAAGGTTAAAGTCCAACAGGTTTGTTTCGAATCACTAGCTTTCGGAGAACAGCTCCTTCCTCAGGTGAATCCAATAATCACAGTCGCCAGGTTTGTAAAGTCAAACACAATTAACTTTTCATTATTAACAGTAACTGTAATTAAGTAGGCAACAAGTAAAACTGGTTACCGACTATCTAACTCCCCCTGCTCTTTTTAACTCACCCCACCCTCTACACGCACACACACACAGACAAACAAACACAGAGGGGAAAGAGGGATGTAAAATAATGATGAAAGTAAAAGGATGAGTCTTTATTTCAGATGGACGTCTTCCAGTTAGTTTCTTCTTCAGTTTAGGCTTTCAGATGGAAGTAATCTTCTCTTTCAGCTTGTAATGGTTTTAACTGGACTCACAGAAATAGCAGGCAGTAAGCATTCGAGAGACTATCATAGAATTAGAATTTACAGTGCAGAAGGAGACCAGTTGGCCCATCGAGTCTGCACCGGCTCTTGGAAAGAGCACCCTACTGAAGCCCACACCTCCACCCTATCCCCATAACCCAGTACCCCACCCAACCTTTTGGGGCACTAAGGGCAATTTAGCATGACCAATCCACCTAACCTGCACATCTTTGGACTGTGGGAGGAAACCGGAGCACCCGGAGGAAACCCACGCAGACACGGGGAAAACGTGCAGACTCCACACAGACAGTAACCAAACCGGGAATAAAACCCGGGTCCCTGGCACCATCTCTACTGCCATGTATTCATCTGACATAGCCTGCTCCGACTAGCACTTGGCACTGGTAGTAATCCTGAGATCACTACCTTTGAGGTCCGACTTCTCAACTTTCTTCCTATCTTTCTATATTCTGCTTTTAGGACCTCATCCCTTTTTATACCTATGTCGTTTGTACCAATGTGTACCATGACCACTGGCTGTACACCCTTCCCTTCCAGAATGTCCTGCAATCGCTCCAAGACATTTTTGACCCTAATACCTGGGAAGCAACATACCATCCTGGAGTCTCGTTTGTGGCCACAGAAATGTCTATCTATTCTCCTTGCAGTCAAATTCCCTATAACTATTGCATTTTTACTTCTCCCCTCTGCAACAGAACCACTCTTGTGCGACAAATTTGGATGTTTCCGCTTTCCCTGAGATGTCATTCCCCCCAACAGTATCCAAAGCGGTATAAAGACTTGACAAAGAGTCATCCAGACTCAAAACATTAGCTCCCTTCTCTCTCCGCAGATGCTGTCAGACCAGCTGTGATTGCCCAGTATTTTCAGATTCCAGCATCTACAGTAATTTGCTTTTATCCAAAGCGGTATGTCTGTTTTGAAGGGGAATGGCCACAGCCTGGGGCAAGAACTAAAGAACTAGCCTCTGAAGTGCAAGCTCTGAAAAAGCAGCCGAATCAGGTTTTGCAATGTTAGAACGAGAACAAGGTTGCCAGAGACAGAGTCAACCGTCTGCACTGCCTAGCTATCTTTATCAGCCTGGTGGCCACCCATTCCCTTCCTGCCTGTGGAGTCTGAGTCTGCCATGTGACCACCTCTCCCTACATGCTATCCACGATGCTCTCCACCTCACGGATGCTCCACAATGTCCCCAGCCACCACTCCAGCTCTGAAACCCGGGCTTCCAAGAGCTGCAGCTGGAGACACATCCTGTACACATGGTGGTCCTGGGAACTGGAAACGTTCCTGGTCTCCCACATGGAGCAAGAAGAGCAGACCGCGCGCGGCTTGGGGCGCTGCTGCTAGGTCTTACCCTTTAAATAAAATGTATCCTTTTAATATCAAATCTGCTATCTGGTATTGTCAGGTTCTCAGGAATGTCTCGGTCTTCACTTGGCACAGTTTGTTGTGGACTCACGGTTGACTCTGTCTCTGGCAACCTTGTTCTCGTTCTAACATTGCAAAACCTGATTCGGCTGCTTTTTCAGAGCTTGCACTTCAGAGGCTAATTCTTTAGTTCTTGCCTCAGGCTGTTGATCTGTTTTTTAGTTGCCAACTGCTGCCTTTCCAGGTTGCATAGCTCCTGTTGTTGCTGTTGTTGACGATCAGCAATCTTTTTATTCTTATTGATTATTGATGGATGAAGGAAATCAGCAGCTCTTTTTCCAAACTGAATGTTCTTTCCAATGACCTCAAGAGTTCCCTTATGGTCAGACGTTTTGAAATGCACCTCAATGTCCTCTTGCTCTGTAGTTCGGGAGTTACAAAAGGCAGCATGCTAAATGCATCCAGGCATTCTCAATTAATTTTTCAGTATACTTTTGACCTTCATTTTTGTCAAAGTATTGATGATGATGATTTGATTTATTGTCACATGTATCGAAGCTAAAGGAATTTGGCATGTCTGCATCGACTCTCACAAACGTCTACAGATGTGCCATAGAGAGCATCCTATCCGGCTGCATCACAGCTTGGTATGGCAAATGCTCGGCCCAAGGTCGCAAGAAGCTGCAGAGTGTGGTGAACTCAGCCCAACACATCACACAAGTTTGCCACCCCCACATTGATTCTGTCTACACCTCCCGCTGCCTCAGGAAGGCAGACAGCATTATCAGAGACCCCTCACACCCAGGCTTTGCCTTCTTCCAGATCCTTCCATCAGGCAGAAGGTACAGAAGTCTGAAGACTCGCACATCCAGACTTAGGAACAGCTTCTTCCCCACAGCTACAAGACTCCTCAACGACTCCCCCTTGGACTGACCTGTTCCCTGTAAGAACACTATACATGACGCCCCATGCTGCTCTTGCTCATACAAAGAACAAAGAACAAAGAAAAGCACAGCACAGGAACAGGCCCTTCGGCCCTCCAAGCCCGTGCCGACCATGCTGCCTGTCTAAACTAAAATCTTCTACACTTCCGGGGTCTGTTTCCCTCTATTCCCATCCTATTCATGTATTTGTCAAGATGCCCCTTAAACGTCACTATCGTCCCTGCTTCCACCACCTCCTCCGGCAGCGAGTTCCAGGCACCCACTACCCTCTGCGTAAAAAACTTGCCTCGTTCATCTCCCCTAAATTTGCCCCTTGCACCTTAAACCTATGCACCCCAGTAATTGACCCCTCTACCCTGGGAAAAAGCCACTGACTATCCACTCTGTCTATGCCCCTCATAATTTTGTAGACCTCTATCAGGTCTCCCCTCAACCTCCTTCGTTCCAATGGGAACAAACTGAGTTCATTCAACCTCTCCTCATAGCTAATGCCCTCCATACCAGGCAACATCCTGGTAAATCTCTTCTGCACCCTCGCTAAAGCCTCCACATCCTTCTGGTAGTGTGGCGACCAGAATTGAACATTATACTCTCCAAGCGTGGCCTAACTAAGGTTCTGTACAGCTGCAACATGACTTTCCAATGTTTATACTCAATGCCCCGGCCAATGAAGGCAAGCATGCCATATGCCTTCTTGACTACTTTCTCCACCTGTGTTGCCCCTGTGGACCTGGGCACCTAGATCTCTCTGACTGTCAATACTCTTGAGGGTTCCACCATTCACTGTATATTCCCTACCTGTATTAGATCTTCCAAATTGCAGTACCTTACATTTGTCCGGATTAAACTCCATCTGCCATCTCTCTGCCCAAGTCTCCAAACGATCTAAATCCTGCTGTATCCTCTTATAGTCCTCATCGTTATCTGCAATTCCACCAACCTTTATGTCGTCCGCAAACTTACTAATCAGACCTGTTACATTTTCCTCCAAATCATTTATATATACTACGAACAGCAAAGGTCCCAGCACTGATCCCTGCGGAACACCACTAGTCACAGCCCTCCAATCAGAAAAGCACCCTTCCATTGCTACTCTCTGCCTTCTATGACCTAGCCAGTTCTGTATCCATCTTGCCAGCTCACCTCTTATCCCATGAGACTTCACCTTTTGTACCAGTCTACCATGAGGGACCTTGTCAAAGGCCTTACTGAAGTCCATATAGACAACATCCACTGCCCTACCTGCATCGATCATCTTTGTGACCTCCTCGAAAAACTCTATCAAGTTAGTGAGACACGACCTCCCCTTCACAAAACCGTGCTGCCTCTCGCTAATACATCCACTTGCTTCCAAATGGGAGTAGATCCTGTCTCGAAGAATTCGCTCCAGTAATTTCCCTACCACTGACGTAGACTCACCGGCCTGTAGTCCCCTGGATTGTCCTTGCTACCCTTCTTAAACAAAGGAACAACATTGGCTATTCATGTATTTGCTTTGTTGGCCCCTTCTTTTTTCGGCGGGAATTCAGCTGTTGGAGTGGGCGGAGCTACAGAGTCGAGCGGTGAGTATTTAATCTAGCTGCTTCGCGGATTCGAGCCTTTTCGGCAGGAATTCAGCTGTTGGAATGGGCGGAGCTACAGAGTTGAGCGGTGAGTATTTAAACGAGCTGCTTCGCTGCTTAAACAGCCGCCACAGGGTCTTTGGGGATAAATTTGAAGAGTGACATCACAGCAAAGCAGTGACCTGATTGGCTGGTAAAGAAAGTGCTCCAATTAGCAGTTGCTGGGAGAAATTTAACTCTTCGTGTGTTGGTAAGTATTGTGATTGGTAAGTAAAATCTTTATTCCTTTCACTATTTCATTATTTGATATTATATTTGTAATCAGTTAAAGTAAAGTGTAAAAATGGTAGGAGATCCCAGACCCGTGTTATGCTCCTCGTGCTCAATGTGGGAGTTCAGGGACGCGGCCGATGCCCCTGACTCCTTCATGTGCGGGAAGTGTGTCCAGCTGCAGCTCCTGTTAGACCGCATGACGGCTCTGGAGCTGTGGATGGACTCACTTTGGAGCATCCACAATGCTGAGGAGGCCGTGGATTGCACGTTCAGTGAGTTGGTCACACCACAGATTAGGATTGGTGAGGGAGACAGGGAATGGGTGACCAAAAGAGCAGGAAGGCAGTGCAGGTGTCCCCTGCGGTCTTCTCCCTCCAAAACAGGTATACCGTTTTGGATACTGTTGGGGGAGATGGCTCACTAGGGGAAGGCAGTAGTAGCCAGGCTCATGGCAACGTGGCTGGCTCTGCTGCACAGAAGGGTGGGAAAAAGACAGGCAGGGCTATAGTCATAGGGGATTCAATCATAAGGGGAGTAGACAGGCGTTTCTGTGGTCGTAAACAAGACTCCTGAATGGTCTGTTGCCTCCCGGATGCACGGATCAGGGATGTCTCAGATCGGCTGTAGGACATACTGAAGGGGAGGGGGAGCAGCCAGTTGTCGTGGTGCATATAGGCACCAACGATATAGGTAAAAAACGGGATGAGGTCCTACAATCGGAATTTAGGGAGTTAGGAGATAAGTTAAAAAGTAGGACCTCAAAGGTAGTAATCTCAGGATTGCTACCAGTGCCACGAGACAGTCAGATTAGAAATTCAAGAATAGTCAGAATGAATATGTGGCTTGAGAGATGGTGCAGGAGGGACGGGTTCAGATTTTTGGGACATTGGAACCGGTTCTGGGGGCGGTGGGACTATTACAAATCAGGATGGGCTACACCTGGGCAGGACTGGAACCAATGGCCTAGGGGGTGCTTTTGCTAACACTGTTGGGGAGGTTTTAAACTAATGTGGCAGGGGGTGGGAACCAGATTAGTAAATTAGAGGTCAGTAAAGAGGCAGCAACTAAAGCCAGTAAGGTACTAGATAATAAACTCATTGTGATTAAGGGGAAGAGTAGACATGGAAGAGATGATGAACGCAAAGGGACAGGTGCATTTGTTTTAATGCGAGAAGTGTAGCAGGTAAGGCAGATGAACTTAGGGCTTGGATTAGTACCTGGGAATATGATGTTATTGGTATTACTGAGATTTGGTTGAGGGAAGGGCAAGATTGGCAACTCAATATTCCAGGGTATAGATGCTTCAGGAGGGATAGAAAGGGAGGTAAAAGGGGTGGAAGAGCTGCATTACTGGTCAGAGATGATATCACAGCTGTGATTAAGGAGGGCACTGTGGAGGATTCGAGCACTGAGGCAATATGGGTAGAGCTAAGAAATAGGAAGGGTGCAGTAACATTGTTGGAACTTTACTACAGGCCTCCCAAAAGCAAGCGTGAAGAAGAGGTACAAATATGTAGACAGATTATAGAAAAATGTAGGAGCAATAGGATGATCGTGATGGGAGATTTTAACTTCCCCAACATTGAATGGAATTCATGTAGTGTTGGAGGCGTAGATGTAGCAGAATTTGTAAGGAGCATCCAGGAGAGTTTTTTAGAGCAGCTCTGTCCCCAGCCTATGACTTCCCCCTCCTCCAGATCCCAGGACCCTCCTTGCTGCACTTGCGTCACCTGTCCAATCCTCCTCGTCTTACCCACATCACTCTCAGTCGTAAAAGAGTATATATATTTGTATTTTTTCAACACGGGAAGGGGCCATACTGGACCTGGTATTGGGGAATGATCCCGGCCAGGTGGTTGAAGTTTCAGTCGGTGATTACTTTGGGAATAGCGATCACAATTCCATAAGTTTTAGAATACTCATGGGCAAAGATGAGAGTGATCCTAAAGGAAGAGTGCTAAATTGGGGAAAGGCCAAGTATAACAAAATTCGGCAGGAGCTAGGGAATGTAGATTGGGAGCAGCTGTTTAAGGGTAAATGTGGGAGTCTTTTAAGGAAAGGTTGATTAGAGTGCAGGACAAACATGTCACTGTGAAAATGAGGGATATAAATAGCAAGATTAGGGAACTATGGATGACGGGTGGAATTGTGAGACTAGCTAAGATGAAAAAGGAAGCATACATAAGATCTAGGCGACTTAAAATTGATGAAGCTATGGAGGAATATCGGGAAAGTAGGACAAATCTCAAACGCGCAATAAAGAGGGCTAAAAGGGGTCATGAAATATTTGGCTAACAGGGTTAAGGAAAATCCCAAAGCCTTTTATTCGTATATAAGGAGCAAGAGGGTAATTAGAGAAAGGATTGGCCCACTCAAAGACAAAAGAGGGAATTTATGTGTCGAGTCAGAGGAAATGGGTGAGATTCTTAATGAGTACTTTGCATCGGTATTCACCAAGGAGAGGGACATGACGGATGTTGAGGTTAGCGATGGATGTTTAAATACTTTAGGTCAAGTCGGCAAAAGGAAGGGGGAAGTTTTGGGTATTCTAAAAGGCATTGAGGTGGACAACTCCCCAGGTCCGGATGGGATCTATCCTGGTTACTGAGAGAAGCGAGGGACGAAATAGCTGAGGCCTTAACAGATATTTTTGCAGCATCCTTGAGCACGGGTGAGGTCCCGGAGGACTGGAGAATTGCTAATGTTGTCCCTTTGTTTAAGAAGGGTGGCAGGGATAATCCAGGGAATTATAGACCTGTGAGCTTGACATCAGTGGTAGGCAGACTATTGGAGAAGATACTGAGGGATAGGATCTATTCACATTTGGAAGAAAATAGATTTATCAGTGATAGGCAGCATGGTTTTGTGCAGGAAAGGTCATGTCTTACAAGTCTAATAGAATTCTTTGTGGAAGTGACAAAGTTAATTGATGAGGGAAGTGCTGTAGATGTCATATACATGGACTTCAGTAAGGCGTTTGATAAAGTTTCCCATGGCAGGTTGATGGAAAAAGTGAAGTCGCATGGGGTTCAGGGTGTACTAGCTAGATGGATAAAGAGCTGGCTGGGCAACAGGAGACAGAGAGTAGTGGCGGAAGAGAGTGTCTCAAAATGGAGAAGGGTGACCAGTGGTGTTCCACAGCGATCCGTGCTCGGACCACTGTTGTTTGTGATATACATAAATGATCTGGACGAAGGTATAGATGGTATGATTAGCAAGTTTGCAGATGATACTAAGATTGGTGGAGTTGCAGATAGCGAGGGGGACTGTCAGAGAATACAGCAAAATATAGATAAATTGGAGAGTTGGGCAGAGAAATGGCAGATGGAGTTCAATCCAGGCAAATGCAAGGTGATGCATTTCGGAAGATCCAATTCAAGAGCGGACTATACGGTCAATGGAAGAGTACTGGGGAAAATTGATGTACAGAGAGATCTGGGAGTTCAGGTCCATTGTCCCCTGAAGGTGGCAACGCAGGTCGATAGAGTGGTCAAGAAGGCATACAGCATGCTTGCCTTCATCGGATGGGTTATTGAGTACAAGAGTCGGCAGGTCATGTTACAGTTGTATAGGACTTTGGTTAGGCCACATTTGGAATACTGCATGCAGTTCTGGTCGCCACATTACCAGAAGGATGTGGATGCTTTAGAGAGCGTGCAGAGGAGGTTCATCAGGATGTTGCCTGGTATAGAGGGTGCTAGCTATGAAGAAAGGTTGAGTAGATTAGGATTGTTTTCGTTGGAAAGACGGAGGTTGAGGGGGGACCTGATTGAGGTCTACAAAATAATGAGGGGTATGGACAAGGTGGATAGCAACAAGCTTTTTCCAAGAGTGGGGGTGTCAATTACAAGGGGTCACAATTTCAAGGTGAGAGGGGGAAAGTTTCAGGGAGATGTGCGTGGAAAGTTTTTTACGCAGAGGGTGGTGGGTGCCTGGAACGCTTTGCCAGCGGAGGTGGTAGAGGCGGGCATGATAGCATTATTTAAGATGCATCTAGACAGATATATGAACAGGCGGGGAACAGAGGGAAGTAGATCCTTGGAAAATAGGCGACAGGTTTAGATAAATAATCTGGATCGGCGCAGGCTGGGAGGGCCAAAGGGCCTGTTCCTGTGCTGTAATTTTCTTTGTTCCTTGTTCCACACTGTAACCAATCACTGTTTTGTCGATATACCATTTGTCAATGTTCTCTGTTGATTATTCTTGTGTCTACTATGTACGTACTGTGTACATTCCTCCGCCGCAGAAAAATATTCATATACATTTTCCGTGTTAGCCTCGATCCTTAACCACGTTGTTATTTTTAATGTAAATTTAAAGTGACCAATTCTTTTTTTTTTCCCAATTAAGGGGCAATTTAGCGTGGCCAATCCACCTACTCTGCACAACTTTGGGTTGAGGGGGTTGTCATAATATACACATCAGTATATGATGGTGCAGACACACACTGACTGACACACTGCAAGACCAATCAACACACACAACACAGCAGCCAATCACCAGCTAGGGCACGGTCACTATAAAGACAGAGGGCACTAGTTTTCCCGCTCATTCGGGATGCAGCCTCTGAGACAGACGGAGCCCGCAGTCAGTAGCACAAACATCCACCATGTGCTAGCAGTATAGGCTGGTCAGGTTAGGCATAAGTCTTCAGTCAATCTAACATAGTGTCGACCCACAGTGCAAGTATGTTTAACAGCTCTTGGTTGAATAAAATAGAGTTGTACTATTACAAGTGTTAGTAGCCTGTCTATGTTACTGCTAAGGTAAACGCAATCTCCACAGATCCAGAGTACCCAACACATCAGGGGTGAGATCCATGCAGATATGGGGTGAATGTGCAATCTCCACACGGACAGTGACCCGGGGCCAGGATTGATCCCAGGTCCTTGGTGCTGCAAGGCAGCGGTGCTAACCACTGCGCCACCATGCCGTCCCCCTCCGAACCACATTTGTTACAGTATGCTGAGCCTTTATGGTCTTGGGTCCAGTGCTGCCAGCCTGAGCCTTAGCCACAGCTGCTTTTAGATCTTTTTCAACAGCTGCTACTTTCTGTTCCTTTAGGCTTTGGTTGGACCTGCTTCAGCATCTGATATGAGATTCACCTCGGCCTAGTTTAGTTTGATTCTCTCCAGCCAGGTTCTCCCCATTAGGGCTCGATAGTTACCTTTATGCAGCGACAAGTCTGTAGTCTGCCCATTTAGCTGCAAATTTACATCAAAATAGCCCCTCAATGGCACTACTTTTCTCGTATATGTTTTAAGTGTTATCTTTGAGCGTTTTAATACAATATCTCACAGTTTCTCTTGATAAACAGTTTCTGGTAATAATGAAATGGCTGTGCACCCCGGTGTCCACCTCCTTTTTCATCGGTTGTCCGTCCAATAAAGAAGTGACCCAGTAAGGGTTCATTGTGCCCACAATGGCCAGTATGTTCAATCACCTGACTGCGACTCTGGTCTCTTTCCATGCCCTTTGCATAAAACGTGGACACTCTTCCCTCTATTCGAGTTTTCGTTTGATGTATTCAGTTCTTGCTTTTTATAATTATTATTTGAAACCTGCTTTCTTCAGCACGTATATTCAATGTACCCCTTTTTACCACAATTCTTGCATTTTGCACCTTTACTCCAGCAATCAGTTGCTGTGTGCCCAGTATTTGATTATCTATGGTAATTTCGAGCCTGTGTCAGTGTGTGGGTTTCAGTCGATATCTTATGGACTTTAGTGCTCAAGCTTAATTTTTGCGCTTCCTCTGCTGCTAGTTCCATAGAGATCATGACTTCTAAAGCCTTCTTTCGGTCTAAGTTGCTAACAGTCTTTTCTGGATAGCTTCACTTCTTAACCCACACACAAGTCTGTCTCTGATGGTGTCATCCAAGACATCTCCAAATTCACAGTATTCAGCTAATTTCTTCAAAGTAGCTATGGACTGTGTGATTGATTTGCCTTCTTGCTGGTTACATTTGTGGAACCTGAACCTCTTAGTGATAAGCTCTGTTTTCAATGCTGTTTTCACCTAAATATTTGTCTACATTTTGGTTCCTTGATGATCGTTGCTATTATTCGGCACCCCAATTGCCAGTTTTGTTGTAGCGATGTTTGTTTTTATCTTCTTAATGCTTTTGGGTTGCTGCAGCATGGATTGACAATTTTCCTTACTCCACCAGACTTTTACAGTCCTTTTTCAGGTGTTTGCAGCGTGGATCAACAACCTCGTCACCAGTTTCTTTGTGGTATTTTTAAAAGATCATCTTGCAGACTACAAAGGTACAAACAAACACAAGCTTTAGTAGAAAGGTGTATACTCTACAGACTGCTTGAACAGACTGACTTAGCCCACCCTCTACGTTACGTGATCGAACTCTTAAAGTGACCTTGTTCCAACTTGGAACAAGCATGAATACACAACACTCTCCACCGCTCTCGTGGTGTCTGTGGGCGGGATTCTCCGGTATCCGGCGGGCGGGATGTACCGGCACCAAATAGTGGCGTGAACCACTCCGGCGTCGGGCCGCCCGGAAGGTCCGGAATCCTCCGCACCTTTGGGGGCTAGGCCGACGCTGGAGTGGTTGGCGCCACGCCAACCGGCACCAAAGGGCCTCCGCCGGCCGGCGCGAGTTGGCGCATGTGCAGGAGCGCCAGCGTGTTCCCAGAACTGCTGCCGTGATTCCTGCGCATGCGCAGGGATTTCTTCTCCGCGCCGGCCATGGCGGAGCTTTACAGCGGCCGGCGCGGAGGGAAAGAGTGCTCCCACGGCACAGGCCCGCCCGCAGATCGGTGGGCCCCGATCGCGGGCCAGGCCACCGTGGCCCCCCCCCCCCACCCCCACCCCCCCGGGGCCAGATCCTCCCGCGCCTCCCCGAGGTCTCCGCAGGCCGCCTGCAGAGCCAGGTCCGGCCGGTAAGAACCTTGCATAATTTATGCCGGCGGGACTGGCCAAAAACGGGTGGCTGCTCGGCCCATCGCAGAGCGGAGAATCGCCGGGGGGGGGGGGGGGGGGGCGCTACCAATGGCCCCCAACCGGCGCAGCGCGATTCCCGACCCCGCTAAAAAAACGGCGCCGGATAATTCGGCATCCGGTGTCGGGGCGGGACTCACGCTGCTCACCGGACATTCTCCGGCCCGGCGGGGGCGTTGGAGAATCCCGCCCTGTGTTTCTCATTCTATCACTCTCTTGGCGTCTGTGTGTGTGCGTGTCTCTCTCTCACTCTCCCATATCCATCAAGTCTGTTTGTGCTTCCCTCACTCTCTCTCACCCTCTCAGAGTGTATCATCGCTACTGCTCTGGCTCATGCACGTGGACACTCTCACCATGTCCCAATGTCGCCACCACTGTGTAACTCAATGTTGCATGTTGTCATTCTGGGTCAATCAGGACCTGTAAGTTATGGCTGGCTTTGGAACGGCCAACTCGATACAGGCACCAAATTGAAGCCAGGGATCAGCAGCTGGGCTGAGGGGGGTCTGGGGAGCCTGTCTGTCATTCCCTCCCTCTGGTAGCAGCTCGTCCATGGCTCTACCAAAGGTGAGGGCTGAAGGGCCTGTTCCTGTGCTGTATTGTGATGGTGGCGGAGTTCCTGGTTACTACTTCCCTGGCTGGGTTTCCTGTGCCCAGGTTCCGAGATTCTGTTTTTCAGCCTGTCTGTATGATGCGCTGCCACTCACTCCCCTCCTGCCTCCCCCATCAGAGACTGCTTCTCTGTTGTGCTTTCTGCTGATAGACTCACTGGTGAGACGGAGTTGAGCCTTTCAGCACACAACAACTGTGATTGGAGGGGAAGCTTCTCACAGATCCTGTCACTTCCATGTACTAGGGCAACTCCCCTTTCGTTGGTTGGGATTGTGATTGAATTTTCTAGGCCTTTTGGGGGGCTTCAGAGGGTGAACTCACCCACCGTCCCTGTGTATTTCGAACACAGCACTGTTCTTTAGGAAGGACATGAAGGCTTTGGAGTGGGTGCAGAAATGGGGGGCAGTGGATAAATCAGAGACATGGTGTTGTTTTCTTTAGAGAAGAGAGGGTTGAGAGGAGATTTGATGGAGGTGTTTAAAATCATGAGAGTGGATAGAGATAATCTGTTCCTGTTGGTGGAAGAACTGAGAAACGGGACACATGGATTGAAAGTGAATTGCAAAAGAACCAAGGGCAATATGAGGAAACCAAAGGCAGCACTTTACAAACCCACGACCACAACCATCTAGAAGGACGAGGGCAGCAAATACATGGAAACTCCACCACTTGGACATTTCCCTCCAAGTCACTCGCCATTCTGACTCTGAAATATATTGGCTTTTCAAGGACCAACGAAGCCAGCGGTAGGAAGGAAAAAGACTTATTTTACTTTAAATAAAGTCTGCTCCGGGCAGTAACTATCTACAATCACAGTTTCCGTTGGCCAACCAACATGCCGGTCCCCGCTCGCACTGGCTTTTATGCTCGTTTTTATGAGCTCCAGCTGAGTGGGCCTCTGCCCATTGCCTTGGAAGCTCGTACTCCATGAGCCCCATGGGGAGATAGGTAATGGTTTCCAAGTCGACCTCTTGGGGCTATAACATCTTTCCTTCAATGTTGAACTCTTAAAGTGGCCTTGTTCCAACTAAGAACTAACAGAAATACACACCACTCTCTATTACTCTCTTGGAGTCTGTATGTGTGTCTTGGTCTAGCATCCTCTTGGAGTCTGTATGTATGTTTCTCTCTCCCATACCCTTGGAGTTCACGTGTGTCTCCCTCAAAACCTTGGGACACCCTCCCTAACAGCACTGTGGATGTACCTACATCATATGAACTGCAGCAGTTCAAGAAGGCAGCTCACCACCACCTTCTTAAGAGCAATTAGGGATGGACAATAAATGCTGGACTCGCTAGCGGCACCCATGTACCTTAAATTAATAAAATTTTCCAAATGTGGCTATGATCTGACATGCCCAGCCTGAGTGTGCGATGGAGGCAGATTCAATCGGAGCTTTCAAAAGGGAATTGGATAAGGCCTGAAGAGAAAGAAATTGCAGGTGTGTGGGGTAAGGGCAGAGGAATGGGGACTAGCTAAATTGCTCTTGCAGGGAATTTGGGTTTGCATTGTTGGTTCAATGGTAGAATTCTCGCAGGGGCGGCAAGATAGCACAGTGGTTTGCTCTGTTGCTTCACAGATCCAGGGACCCAGGCTTGGGTTACTGTCTGTGCAAAGTCTGCACATTCTCCCCATGTCTGCGTGGGTTTCCTCCGGGTGCTCCGGTTTCCTCCCACAAGTCCCGAAAGATGTGCTTGTTAGGTGAATTGGACATTCTAAATTCTCCCTCAGTGAACCCGAACAGGCGCCGGAGTGTGGCGACTGGGTGATTTTCACGGTAACTTCATTGCAGTATTAATGTAAGCCTACTTGTGACACTAATAAATATTATTATTATTATTATGTTGCAGGGTTATATAGAAAATAATGACAAAGGACTAACAGGTTGAACTGTTTACAGGGGGATTTGAGCAGCTCTTACATGCTGTGTGACTGCCCAACACATCACTTCCTGTGTACACATCACCCCGATGTACGTATGACCACTCAGTCTACAGCTTCCATTTTCAACAGTGAAAGGATCACCTTAAAAATAGTACTGCTGCTTTGAAAGCTTTGCTGTCATTTGATAACTTGCCACAGTGGGATGATTGAAATCCAGAGCTGACCATGCATAGAACTGTAGAAAGAATCCTAAATCCCAGACCTACATGGTACAATGTGTTCATAGCATTCCTGAGAGTGCCCCGTGAGCAAGGCAATAATTGAGATTGTGTGTAGGTTTCAGTGAAATCAGTGCAATCGACTTTGTCATATCACTGAAATTCTGCTCCCGAGCTGTGGTATTGGAAGAAATTAATCGACTTGGCAATTCATTGAAGAAAATAATGCAGTTTCACAAGTCACTTTTAGTTCCCTCAGCATTGATTTTTCTTTGCTCTCTGTTCTCCACATTTTGATGTACTGGCAGAATGTTAAGCCCTAAACAAGGATGCAGGCAATAATGCAAGATGAATAAGTTTAAGAGATGTAATTCATCCACAAACAGTAAATAAAAGTGCTGTTTCCTTTGGTTACAATTGTTGTTTGGTTAGAGCAGATTGAAATGGAAATCCAAGACAAGCTGTATTGGGGAGGTGATACTTATCACAATCGGGTGTGATTAACTGGTTATGGTTAATGCTGGAGGCTGATTCCAGATAGTTGGGATTATTGATTACTGCCATGCTTGTCCATTGTGTCTGTGCCTCGTATGGAATACAGGAACAGGAGTAGGACATTGGCTGAATGGGGCAACACGGTAGCACAGTGGTTAGCACAGTTGCTTCACAGCATCAGGGTCCCAGGTTCAATTCCCGGCTTGGGTCTGTGCGGAGTCTGCACGTTCTCCCCGTGTCTGCGTGGGTTTCCTCCGGGTGCTCCGGTTTCCTTCCATAGTCCAAAGATGTGCAGGTTAGGAGGATTGGCCTTGCTAAATTGCCCTTAAAAAATAAGGTTGGGAGGGATCACTGGGTTACAGGGATGGGATGGGGTTGTGGGTTTGGGTAGGGTACTCTTTCCAAGGGCTGGTGCAGACTCAATGGGCCGAAAGGCCTCCTTATGCACTGTAAATTCTATGATTCTATGATTCTAACTGTGGCCTAACTCCGTATGTGGCCTAACTGCCTTTAGCCCATGTCCCTTAATACCTTTGCTTATTAAAAACTTAGGTTTCTCAGATTTAAAATTAACAACTGATCTAGCATCAATTCCCGTTTGTGGGAGAGAGCTCCAAACCTCTACAACACTTGTGTGTAAAGATGCTTCCTAATATCACTCCATAATGGTCTGGCCCTAATTTTTAGACTATGCCCCCTAGTTCTCAAGTCCCCAAAAAGTGGAAACAATTTATCTTTATCTATCCGTGTCTTCTCCTGTTAATAGCTTGAAGGTTTTGACCAGATCACCTCTTAACCTTCTAAATTCAAGAGAAAACAGATCTAGTTTGAATTAGTCTCTCCTCATAATTTAATCCCTGAAGTCCAGGTATCATCCTTGTAAATCTACGTTCCACTCGTTCTGCCACCAGAGACTTGGTAGTTATCTATATGAGTGGGATAGTGGGTAAGTCCAGGGGTAAATTTTTACTCCATGCCATAGCCTAAGAAAGACAAAATAAAAATGAAGAGATATAAACAGGCTGCTCATTCACTGGCAGCTGTTTCACACCATGGTAGAGTCAATATTGACCCTCTGATGTTTGGCGCGTGATATATGCCAGGAGTGTGAATAATGTGCTAGTCAGCCACATATTAGAATAGGGGCAAGATTACAAAGAATTTCATAGAATCATAGATTCCCTATAGTGCAGAAGGAGGCCTTTTGGCCCATCGAGTCTGAACTGACCCTCACCCCATCTAGACCCGCACCCCCCACCCCATCTCCACAACCCCACCTAAGCTTGGGACACTAAGGTGCAATTTAGTGTGGCCAATCCACCTAACCTGCACATCTTTGGACTGTGAGAAGAAACCGGAGCACCCGGAGGAAACTCACGCAGACACGGGGAGATTGTGCCAACTCCACACAGACAGTGACCCAAGGTCAAGATCGAATCTGGGTTCCTGGTGCTGTGAGGCAGCAATGCTAACCACCGTGCCACAACATCACCCAGAATTTTTTCTGGTTCATCTTCAACCATGGAGAATGCAGGATTTTCTTAGACTTGATTACTTTCCATTGTGTTACATTGGGTGGGCCAACTTTGCCTATCTGCCTACCCGTGCTTGAAAAAACTTCAATGGTTCATTGGGTATAGTGCAGACAACTGCCATTGACGTGCACAGTCCGACGATTTTTCCTACCTGCCAATTCGCCACCCCCGGTAATGTAGTGTCTTCGAACCTTCCCAGGATGCTACAGGCCCCAATTTAGCCCAACAAGCTGAAATAATGCCACAAATATTTCTCTGATGCCCCCTGTCTTTATAGTGCGTGTGCTCTAACTGGTGATTGGCTGCGGTGTTGTGTGTGTTGATTGGTCCCACTGTGTGTCCATCAGTGTGTGTGTCTGCAGCATGATATACTGGTTTGATCAGCCCTCCCAGTATTGTAGTTTACAACACAGAAACAGAGCATGTGTGCTCCCATCTTCATCTCACACTGTCAACATATCCTCCTATTCCTTTTCCCCTTATAAACATGTCTAGCTTCCCCTTAATACATCTTTGCTATTCACCTCAACCACTCCATCTGGTAGGTAGCAAGTTTCACATTGCGGTATTCTGAGTAAAACAGTTTCTCTTGAATTCATTCATGTTTTTTCTACTCTTCCCACACCTAGTGGTGCACAGGGCAGCCTTTCATCTGCTCCCAAAGCAAGATTTCTACCTGGAACAGGTTGCAGCTTCTTGCCAGAGGCTGGTGTATTGGAAGGATTTTGAAGAATGCTAACCAGTTAGCTGCATTATGAACGTACCTTCCTTGGCCATCAAGTCCTGGGCTGGGACTTGAACCCGGAGCTTCTGGCTCAGAGGCAGAGGATTCTACCTACTGCAACACAAGACTTCCTGGATTTATTAGTGACTATGAACTATTAGAATCATAGAATCATAGAATCTCTGAAGGCAGAAGGAGACCATTCGGCCAATCAAGTCTACACAGACCCTCTGAAAGAGCTCCCCACATAGGCCCACTCCCCTGCAAGACATAACCCCACCCAACCTTTGGATACTAAGGAGTAATTTATCATGGCTAATCCACCTAATCTGCACACCGTTGGACTGTGGGAGGAAACCGGAGCACCCGGAGGAAACCCACGCAGACAAGGGTAGAACGTGCAAACTCCACACAGACAGTCACCCAAGGTCGGAATTGAACCCGGGTCCCTGGTGCTGTGAGGCAGCAGTGCTCACCACTGTGCCACCGTGCTGCCCCATTTTATTAGTGTCTATGGTTAAAGGGACATGAGGAACAGGTAGGGAGGTGGATTTGAAACCAGGATCAGCCATGATCTGATTGAATGGCGGAGCAGGCTCGAAGGGCAGGTTTGCCGACTCCTGCTCCTAATTCCCATGTTCCTATGTATGTACTTTAACAATCCCCTCTATCTCTCACTTTGGCTCCACATCCATGTTACGTTTGGTAATGGCTCCATGAAATGCATTTTCCTCTGTTGTATATGTTACCTAAATGCAATCTGTCATCACATACACATTTATTTTTATGACTGCGATGAAACTTAAATAACTTTTAATCGATCGTTACCGAGATGAAACAGTTGTAGAATTTATTTCAGCAACAATTGCAATTTTTTAATAAGATTTTCTCGATACCTTTCCACATTCGCTTGTATGAGTGAAAATATAGGGATGGCATTTATGAAATTGCCTTGATATTCTGTTTAGTAAAGAAATGCCATTGTTAATTTTTGGTTCCACCTGTATGAATTAATGTCCTTTTCAATGAGTAATGCTTTGGAGATACTTGCGTACATCCACTGGGGAGATGTAGAGATCTTAGTGGTTCTGCTTCATGCAGCCTGTGGTGCCTTACTTTTAAAGCCACTGCATCTCGTTACTCTATTATTAATAGACACATCTTCTCTTCCATTCTCTCTCATTTCCTTCCCTGTTGCTTCGCAATGAGAAAGTTCAAATACTTGAAATTTGAAACAGCGAATGCTGGTGGTGCAGAACAGGCCAGGTTTGAGAAGAAAACGGGTGCGAACACTTTGACAAAAAATTCTTCTCTCTCAATCGGCCACTTGATCTGCGTATTTGCAAGTTTATCCCAGGAGGTTTTCTTTATTTCCTTCCTGAATCTGTACAATGGTCATGTTTCCTGTAAAATGAAGGAATTGCCATAAATAAGCAGGCACCGGGATGCACTCATATTCCTGCACAGATTCTTCTCTCAGTCATGCCACTGAACAAAGGTACTTCATAAACAAGGAGACAAGGACATTTAGAGAGAGCACCACTCAAGAGTTGCTCGTGTTCACATCCAGTTACGAATTAGCACAGGCTTGGGAACTCTCTCAGACAGAGATCATACTCAGTGCACAGGGATCAGAGAAAGGGAAAGACGGGGGGCGGGGACGGGAGGGGGGGGGGATGAAAACTTTTTTTACACAAGGCGAAAAATAAATTAGAATTAAATCTTCCATTAAGCAGAGGTAAAGCTTGAATTTTCCAATACCATTCCCAAGCATTAGCAAACACGTCCCTTATATCCTCAGTTCAAAGGAGCTGAGGTCAGATTGAAGCTCAGTGATGCTGGCTTGTATTTAAAGGTTGACCTTTGACAAGGTCTGTCAATCCCATTGTCGGAGAACAAAGTCCACTGGGAGCTGGTGACCAGCGCCAGGGTCAGTCGCATAAAAAAATCTATTTAACAAAGTGTCATCTTCAATAACATCCCCACCTCAAATGAGAAGGGCAGCAGACCTCATATATCCTTGGGCTGGTGAACATAACTCCAACTGACTTCCACACCTGTCCCCAGAGAAATTGATTAAAAAGGCGATGTCCTTATCTTCAGCAGTAATTAAATCATTACATGTGGCATAGCAGAGAGCTATGAGAGTGTTACACGGAAAATAATGGATACCTGTAAGTGACTACGAGGCCGTAATCTCAATGAGGGCTTCAGCTCATTTCATTAACCATGAGCACAATACACAATTGGTTTATAACCATCATGTGAAGGCCTGAAACAGATATGTGGTAAATCCAGGATTCGGAGCCAGTTTGGAATTGTGCTTACGCACAAGATGCTTCCTGGATCAGAAAATACTTTTTGTATTTGGAATAACACTGTCCGAACACTGTTATCTATCTACAGAGAGGATAACACACAGATCAAAACAAGATAATTCACAAGGTGTTTTGTCAATAATTTATCAACTTCCATTCACTGGAAAAGATCACAGAAATACACAATGCAGAAGAGGCCCTTCGGCCCATCGGGTCTGCACTGGCACATGAAAAACACCTGACCTACCTACCTACCTAACTCCATTTGCCAGCACTGGGCCCATAGCCTTGAATATTATGACGAGACACTTATTTATTTTTGTCATTTGGCAAGGATCCATCATTTTGCGATTCACAATACATTACCCAGGGCGCAGATGCCTTGTTTTCTGCAGAATTAATTATAACAAGCTGCAAGTGTTTTTTGAACAATTGTGGGGTTCCCAGAATACAGGATAGCTTAAACTGCACTTGTGAACATTTCATACATTTTTTGCAACGTCCCAGGCACTAATTAATAGAAATACATGAATGGTCCAGAGAACATGTTTACATTGTTGCCAGACGTATGCATTGCATCTGGATCTGAAAGGTACTAGAGATTTGCTACTTATTCCAATTTGCAACAATCTTGCATGATTGGCTCCTCGAAGACCATGGCTCATGACACCTTGCTCCTTCACAACATAAACATGAAACATAACACGTTTGAATGGCAGGGATATTGCTGAGAAAACACAAATCAAAATCGTGAAACAATGCATGTTAGAGAGGAATAAGAGAATGGTGGTATGGTGCTGGATGCTAAGGCAGGGAAGATGGGCAACAATAAACCACATAGCACAGGGTGGGGAAATGGGAGAGGATGTTGACAGTGAGTGAGCAGAAGTACAGAACGTCTTTAGAAAGCAAAGATTTGCCAAGTTCTGATTGAATCTTTGAAACCCCAGAGAATCTCCAGCCACTGCCAGTCCTTTGACTCGGGTTGCTCTCGGACCAGTGATAGGAAAAGCAGACTCCCGATCACTGAACAATGATTTGTCTCAACCTCCCAGGCAGCTAAGCCACCCATGACAGTGTGGGGAGACTCTGGGCGGAATTCTCCAGCGGCCGTTGCTGAAAGTGGGAGAGGCAATTGGGCAGCACGGTAGCATAGTGGTTAGCACAATTGCTTCACAGCTCCAGGGTCCCAGGTTCGATTCCCGGCTTGGGTCGCTGTCTGTGCGGAGTCTGCACGTTCTCCCCGTGTGTGCGTGGGTTTCCTCCGGGTGCTCCGGTTTCCTCCCACAGTCCAAAGATGTGCGGGTTAGGTGGATTGGCCATGCTAAAAAATTGCCCTTAGTGTCCAAAATTGCCCTTAGTGTTGGGGTGGGGTTACTGGGTTATGGGGATAGGGTGGTGGGTATGGGCTTGGGTAGGGTGCTCTTTCCAAGAGCCGGTGCAGACTCGATGGGCCAAATGGCCTCCTTCTGCACTGTAAATTCTATGAAATTGGACGGAGAATCACCTTAACTCAAAAATCGTGGCGGGCACCAGTCTCACCCAAATTGCAATTCTCCGGTGCCTCGACAACGGTGTCAATGCGTTCCACTCCACAGATATGTCGGACACCAGAGCGGTGAGTGCTGGCTGCATTGTGGTCCCTGGGCCAATTCCACCCACAGTTTCCACCCGTCTTTCGACGCCCCACCCCTGCGGCCAACCCAGACCAGCCTATCATAGATACATAAATACATAGAAGATAGGAGCAGGCCCTTCGAGCCTGGTCTGCCATTCATCACGATCGTGGCTGATCATCCAACTCAATAGCCTAATCCTGCATTCTCCCCATAGTCTTTGATCCCATTCTCCCCAAGTGCTATATCTAGCCACCTCTTGAATATATTCAATGTTTTAGCATCAACTACTTCCTGTGGTAATAAATTCCACAGGCTCACCACTCTTTGGGTGAAGAAATGTCTCCTCACCTCTGTTCAATGGTTTACCCTGAATCCTCAGGCTGTGAACCCTGGGGCGAAATTCTCCCGAAACGGCGTGATGTCCGCCGACTGCCGCCCAAAACGGCGCCAATCAGATGGGCATCGCGCCGCCCCAAAGGTACGGAATGCTCCGCATCTTTGGGGGCTGAGCCCCAACATTGAGGGGCTAGGCCGACGCCGGAGGAATTTCCGCCCTGCCAGCTGGCGGAAACAGCCTTTGTTGCCCCGCCAGCTGGCGCGGAAATGACATCTCCGGGCGGCGCATACACGGGAGCGGCAGCGGCAGCTGACAGTTTCCCGCGCATGCGCAGTGGAGGGAGTCTCTTCCACCTCCGCCATGGTGGAGACCGTGGCGGAGGCGGAAGGGAAAGAGTGCCCCACAGCACAGGCCCGCCCGCGGATCGGTGGGCCCCGATCGCAGGCCAGGCCACCGTGGGGGCACCCCCCGGGGCCAGATCGCCCCGCGCTCCCCCCAGGACCCCGGAGCCCACCCACGCCGCCTAGTCCCGCCGTTCAAAAGGTGGTTTAATCCACGCCGGCGGGACAGGCAATTTATCGGCGGGACTTCGGCCCATCCGGGCCGGAGAATCGAGCGGGGGGGCCCGCCGACCGGCGCGGCCCGATTCCCGCCCCCGCCGAATATCCGGTACCGGAGACTTCGGCAACCGGCGGGGGTGGGATTCACGGCAGCCCCCGGCGATTCTCCAACCCGGCGGGGGGTCGGAGAATGACGCCCCTGGTTCTGAACACACCTATCATTGGTAAAATCTTCCCTGCATCTACCCTGTCTAGTCCTGTTAGAATTTTATAAGCCTCTACGAGATCCCTCCCTTTCTTCTGAACTCCAACGAGAACAATCCCAACCTAGTCAATCTCTCCTCATGCGACAGTCCCGCCACCCCTGGAATCAGTCTGGTAAACCTTTGCTGCACTCCCGCGCAGGCCGGGGGGGAGTGGGGTGGTGGGGGTGGGGGGGGGGGGGTGTAATGGGGTATGGGGAGGGGGGTGGGTGGTGGTGGTGGAGAGGGAGTGTGGTGATGGTGAGCAGGGTCTCACTTCCTTTTATTCGTAATGGAATGTGGGTGGTGCTCGCCAGGCCAGCATTTATTGCCCATCACTAATTGCCCTTGAGGGAGCAGTTAAGAATCAACTACATTGCTGTGGGTCTGGAGTCACATTTAGGCCAGAGCAGGTAAGGACGACAGATTTCCTTCCCTAAAGGACATTAGTGGACCAGGTGGGTTTTTACGATAATCGACAATGATTTCATGGACGTCATTAGATTTTTAATTCCAGATTTTTATTGAATTCAGATTTCACCACCTGCAGTGGTGAGATTTGAACCCGGGAACCCAGCGCATTACTCTGGTCTCTGGTTTACTAGTCCAGTGACAATACCCCTACGCCACCACCTCCCCTTCCTCACCTGATGCCAACCCCTGCCCCGGCAACCGCCCTTTCTTCGGGCCCACCGACCACATCCAGTGCCCTCTGTTCTGTTGGGGTGAGGGAACAGCGGTCTAGTGGGATCCTTCCAGTCTTCTCCCTCTCTCGCTGATTGTGTGTGGACTTCTCCTGGGGAGGGGGGGGGGAACAGAAAATGACAGTGTTAGACAGTCTGATGCATTCAACCCAGGAGGTTGGCAGCTCATGGCTTCAGTGGCCAGGACACCGGGCCATGGCAGCCAGTATGTGTGCCGGCATGTGGTGCACGGTGTGGTTTCGGCCGCCCTCTGGGTGGGGGGTAGGATTACGGGTGTGTCGGTCGGAAGTTGCTAGGGGCACACTGCTGCCTACTCACCCTTGCCACCCTGAGGAGGTTGTGCAGTTTTTTTCGGCACTGCTGGCTGTCCCTCACAGTGTTGCCAACAGGGTTGATGACCTCTGCCATCTGCGTCCAGACCAGACGAACGGTGGTGGCTGGCAGCCTTCATCCCAGCCCGGGGTACAGGGTGGCCCGCCTCTCCTCTACGGTGTCTAGCAGGGTCTCCAGTTCAGTATCAGTAAATTGTGGTGCTGCGCGTCTTGCTGCCATCTTAGAATCATAGAAGAATCATAGAAGTTTACAGCATGGAAACAGGCCCTTCGGCCCAACCAGTCCATGCCGCCCAGTTTTTACCATTAAGCTAGTCCCAGTTGCCCGCACTTGGCCCATAACCCTCTATACCCATCTTACCCATGTAACTATCTAAATGTTTTTTAAAAGACACAATTGTACCCGCCTCTACTACTACCTCTGGCAGCCCATTCCAGACACTCACTACCCTCTGAGTGAAGAAATTGCCCCTCTGGGCCCTTCTGAATCTCTCCCCTCTCACCTTAAACCTATGCCCTCTAGTTTTAGACTCCCCTACCTTTGGGAAAAGATGTTGACTATCTACCTTATCTATGCCCCTCATTATTTTATAGACCTCTATAAGATCACCCCTGTTGGCTGGGATGGTGTGTGTGGGGAGTGGAGTGCTTATATGTGGCTGCAACTTGTCAGCCTCTCGAGTGCCAATCCCGAATCTGCCGAATCAGACACCATTTCTCATCAGTCATTCCATTGGAATCAGTTTATTCCACATGGTGCCGGTGCTAGCCCCTTGACAGATCATAGAATCACAGAATTTACAGTGCAGAAGGAGGCCATTCGGCCCATCGAGTCTGCACCGGCTCTTGGAAAGAGCACCCTACCCAAGGTCAACACCTCCACCCTATCCCCATAACCCAGTAACCCCACCCAACGCTAAGGACAATATTTGGACACTAAGGGCACTTTATCATGGCCAATCCACCTAACCTGCACATCTTTGGACTGTGGGAGGAAACCGGAGCACCCGGAGGAAACCCACGCACACACGGGGAGGATGTGCAGACTCTGCACAGACAGTGACCCAAGCCGGAATCGAACCTGGGACCCTGGAGCTGCGAAGCAATTGTGCTAACCACTATGCTACCGTGCTGCCCTAATGACAGATGCTGAATTGGTCCAGGTGCGGCACCAGTTTTGCTGTCATTGAAGTCCACTAATCCTGCCCAGGGGTCAACACTTAGCCTCAGGAACAGAGAATCCAGCCCCCTGTCTGTAATTATTCCCCAAAATGTGTAAAATATTCACTGGAACGCATGGGCCTTGGTTTTTGCCTGCTCTCAGCGGCGCTTGCCATGTTTTTATAATGATATAAAGGCATCAGAGTCTGTGTAAATACATTGTGGGTTCATTTATTTACAATGGGCAGAAAAAATATATGCACATTGATGCTTAAAGATATCAGCAGCAGGGTGCTGTGTGTGCTGTGTTTTGCTCTTAGGCCAAAGTGAAACAGAGGTTGGATCACATGGCACACTTCCCTTCTGTGATAGCATGCTGCTGTGCCTTAAAGGCATATTACAACATCCCCCTTTCTTTTTAAATATGCATTTCCCATTTCCAAAGAAGTATAGCTATCTACAATGTATGTACATGTTTAGTTAGATACGTAAGTATCTTCTTCATTGGCATTCACTCGCTAACCAGTGTGATTGTCCAACTGATAAACTCTGTGTTACTGGTCATGGGGTTCTGTAGATCCCTGCGAGATTAATGAATCTGATCCTAGAGCCACGTCTCTGACCACACATTTGACAGGTGTTTCCAGAAGGTGGATTGTCCCTTGGACTCAGGATCACTGGTATTCTTTTCTGAGGCTCCTTTTCCACACCTCCTCTTGCCGTCGAATGTTCCTGAAGAATTGTGTCCCTTTAATCAGGCGATTCCTCCAAGTAGCTCTCTTCTGAGCAAGGGTTTTGCAAGTGTTGACATCTATGTTGCTTTTCTGAGGTTAGACTTCAGGGTGTTTTTGAAGAGCTTCCTTTGTCCACCCCTTGTTCGGAAGCCTTCCTTAAACTTGACAAAGAAGTCGGGACTCTGGCACCCTGAGCGGATGGTTGGCACAGCGGAGTTGGCTTTGGATAATCATGGCCTCAAAGTTCATGCTCTTAGCTCCTTCAAGGACACTGATGTTAGTACGCCTGTCCCCCATCTGATGTGGAGAATCCGTCACAGACAGCATTGATGGCACCTCTCCAGGTCCTTGAGGTGGCGATCGTACATAATCCAATTTTCTAGCTGAATAGAAGAGTGGGAAGGACAACTACCATGGACAAGAATCTTGGTATCAGCACAGGTATCGCGGTTGTCGAAGACTCTTGTCCTTAAGCATTTGGTAGAGCTCCCGGATTGGATTCCGAGCAGTTTCTTCATCTTCCGCTGCTTCTGGTAAAGTTTGATGGACAGAGAGGAACGGATGAGCCAGTGGTCCGTCCAGCTGTCATCTGAATTAGTCATCGCTTTGGTGATAAGGGAGTCTTGGGTTCAGACGGGGTTCGTGGATGCATCCAGGAAGTCTTGAACATGTCCTTTTGGCAGAACAGTGTGTTGGTGATGCCAAGCTGGTGTTCCGGGCATTTGGTCAATCTCGTGTGGCTGTATGCCACTTGTGCTTTTAAGAAGTTGCAATTCCCAACGCCTTCCTTTCCAATGGTTCCTTTCCAGAGTTGGCAGCACTTTTCAACCCTGGCATTGAAGTCCCTAAAAGTCATTGAGTCATAGATATCTACAGCATGGAAACAGGCCCTTTGGCCCAGCTTGTCCATGACTAAGTTAGTCCCACCAGCCCGCATTTGGCCCATATCCCTCTATACCCACCCTGCCCATGTAACTAATTGTTTTTTAAAGGTATTGACTTTTTTATTTCTATGTGAACCACAAGCTGTTTCTTATATTGACCAAATGACCACACAACCAGTATATTAGTTCAAAAGACAGTTTATTACTAAACACAAGACTTATTTCTATATGCAATGATACATGTGACTATGCACTAAACTAGATCTAATAACTAAGATGACCTTTACTTAACTTCAGGGTGACCGGCTCTGTGCGGGAGTTTTGTTTTTAAAAAAAATGTTATTAAAGGTTTTCATAAAATATCAATAACAAAATGAGAAAAAAAAGAACCCAACAGGGTTAAGTACAAAACACAGTCCAGAAAAGCAACCCTCCATACCCACCTCTCCCCTGTACATAAATAATAAATTTACATTAACACCCCAACTTAACACAACTGGTGTATACACCCCCTCAGACCCTTCAGTGTAAATAACAAAAACAATAATAAAGTAAACCCCCCCCCCCCCGAGCTGCTGCTGCTGACCAATGTCTATCGTTCTGCCAGAAAGTCTAAGAACGGTTGCCATCGCCTAAAGGACCCTTGCACCGATCCCCTTAAGGCGAATTTCACCCTCTCCAATTTAATGAACCCTGCCATATCGCTGATCCAGGATTCCACGCTTGGGGGCCTCGCATCCTTCCACTTAAGAAGTATCCTTCGCCGGGCTACCAGGGACGCAAAGGCCAGAATACCGGCCTCTTTCGCCTCCTGCACTCCCGGCTCCTCTGCCACCCCAAATATTGCGAGCTCCCAGCCCGGTTTGACCCTGGATCCTACCACCCTCAACACCGTCCTCGCTACACCCTTCCAAAATTCCTCCAGCGCTGGGCATGCCCAGAACATATGGGTGTGATTTACTGGGCTCCCTGAGCACCTAACACACCTGTCCCCACCGCCAAAGAACCGGCTCATCTTTGTCCCGGTCATGTGTGCCCTGTGCAGCACCTTAAACTGTATGAGGCTAAGCCTCGCGCACGATGAGGAAGAGTTCACCCTCCCCAGGGCATCTGCCCACGTCCCTTCCTCAATCTCCTCTCCCAACTCCTCCTCCCACTTACCTTTTACCTCCACCACCGAGGCCTCCTCCTCCTCCTGCATCACCTGGTAAGTTTCCGAGATCTTCCCCTCTCCAATCCACCCCCCTGAGAGCACCCTGTCCTGTACTGTGTGTGGCAGTAGCCGCGGAAATTCCACCACCTGCCGCCTGGCAAACACCCTTACCTGTAAGTACCTGAAGGTGTTCCCCGGGGGGGAGCCCATACTTCTCCTCCAGCTCACCCAGACTCGCGAACTTCCCGTCCACAAATAAGTCCCCCAACTTACGTATCCCTGCCCTGTGCCACCCCGAAAACCCTCCACCTGTTCTTCCTGGGGCGAGCCGGTGGTTCCCCCATATTGGGGTCCACGCCGAGGTCCCAACTTCCCCCCTGTGCCATCTCCACTGCCCCCAAAATTTGACGGTAGGCGCCACCACCGGGCTCATGGTATACCTCCTTGGAGGGAGCGGCAGCGGCAGCGGCGCCGTTGCCAGCGCCCCCAGACCCGTACCCACACAAGACGCCATCTCCAGCCTCTTCCATGCAGCCCCCTCCCGCTCCATCACCCACTTGCACACCATTGTCGCATTGGCGGCCCAGTAGTACCTACAGAGGTTGGGCAGCGCCAGTCCCCCTCTATCTCTACTCTGCTCCAGGAACACCCTTCTCACCCTCGGAGTCCCTCGCGCCCACACAAACCCCATTATACTCCTATTAACCCGCCTGAAAAACGCCTTCGGGATAAACACGGGGAGGCACTGGAACAGGAACAAAAATCTTGGGAGCACCGTCATTTTGATTGACTGCACCCTACCTGCCAAGGACAGCGGCAACGCGTCCCACCTCTTGAACTCCTCCTCCATTTGCTCCACCAGCCTTGTACAATTAAGTCTATGCAGGGCCCCCCAGCTCCTGGCCACCTGGACCCCAAAATACCTGAAGCTCCTCTCTGCCCTTTTTAGTGGGAGCTGGCCAATCCCCCTCGCCTGGTCCCCTGGATGAACTACGAACAGCTCGCTCTTCCCCATGTTGAGTTTGTACCCCGAAAAGTCCCCGAATTCCCTAAGAATCCTCATTACCTCCGGCATTCCTCCCACCGGGTCCGCCACATACAGCAGCAGGTCGTCTGGGTGGGAGTTAAGGCCTTTATCTGTGTCCACGTGGGTCGGTTGGAAGTCGTCAGGTTTGTCTCGGCTGGGCTCGTCCTTCAGGTATCGATCGCGGGTCCTTGAACTTGCCTGGTTGATATGCTGCAGTTGGTCGCACACAGGCCGGCCCAAAAGAGGCCGATCCTTAGTGCACAGGGCTTCTTATCCTTCTTCTCTTTCGCGCCCTATTGGGCGGTCCTAACTCCAGATCCAATGGATCGATAGGGTTTTGTTCACCCTCATTGATCCTGGCCAATTAAGGGGCGGATACCTCGTCCTAGCTGTCATTGTCCCAGGCACGTATGCCTTTCCAAATGGGGGGAAGTGGCGCTGGTTAGTCTGCTACTGTTGTCGTTCCTTAATTCAAGTTCTATTCTCCTGGGGGATATGGTGATTGACCTTTAATAGGTGCAAGTTTCTGTCGGGTCTCGCTTCTTTGCACAATACACAGAGGCTGTGTACTTGTCTGTGCCCCAAGTTGACCACAATTCCCATAGTCCTTTGCAGGTGGCCATTTTAGATGGCTACAAAGGAAATAATTGTACCCGCCTCTACCACTGTCTCTGGCAGCCCATTCCAGATGCTCACCACCCTCTGTGTGAAGAAATTTCCCCTCTGGTCTCTTTTGTATATCTCCCCTCTCAACTTAAACCTATGCCCTCTAGTTCTAGACTCTTCTACCTTTGGGAAAGGGTAAAGGGGGATGATTTTATCTTCCTTAGGAATGTTGGAGAGTATGGTGTCCAGGGTGGAGTAGAAGCCATCTTTGGACTTATTATTGGCGTCAAAAGGTGGGGAGCAGGCACTCACGACCGTTGCCTGATCGTTCTTAGCAACTTTTAGATAGAGAGCCATGAGTCGATAGGAAGTTCCAAGAGTAGGTTGACGGGTTCCTTCTTGATGGCGAATCCAATTCCATGCAACCTCGCCCTATCCTCAGGTTTTCCTCTCCAGAAGAAAGTGTCACCACCGCCTTCTTCCCTCAACTTCCCTTTGTCTGCTCGTGGGGTCACTTGCAGGGCAGCGACATCATTGTTGAAGTGCCTGAATTCATGGACAGCAGTTCTCCATTCCGGTCGATTGTTTTGCTTGTTATCCATGAGGATTCATACATTCCAGATTCTGAAATTCTTGATTTTCTGACCACAGACAGATGAGCCTACTGGATGCAGTTTTGCAGCCAGGTTGGAGATGGAACAGACTACCTTTAGGGCGCCTCTTCTACCCCTTTCCATATGGCGGGTGAGGCAGAGTGGATCCTGAAGAGGCCTGCACAGTCATGAAGAAAGCTGCCAAAATCTTCTCGAGTTCCTATTGTAAGAGCGAGACGACTGAATCAAACTCCACTGCCTATGTGCCAGTCCGAAGCTAGGGACTTCCAGACCTCACGGTCCTGTCCCTGTCACCTCTTACCATTTGTCCAGGGCTTGTTTGTGTCGGAGTTGTTATGGTTTCCTCGAGGTAGAGGCCTGGTGCGGGGCATCGTTTAACGTAGGTATGCCATTGCATATCAGCAGACACATGGTCCTTGACAGAGGATAGGTCCAGTTCCAGTGGCAAGGGAACCTCGATGACTGGGGATCTCCCTACTCCTGCAGACTTCATCCATCATCACAGACATTGATAGCATATGAGTATTATCTGCCTGATCAGCCATTGAGGACTTGTTTAGGATACACTTTGTCTGTTTCCTCCCCTCCGACCTTACCACCATGAGTGCTCTGTCAATGGCATCGTTCTTGGGATCAACAGTCTGTCTCCCATTTGATAATTAGAGATTTCACCATGTTACTCATTCATTCAGCTAGGCCGTTAGATCTTGGGTAATAAAGAGTAGTGGTGTGATTTATATTCCACTTTGCACACATATCCTGAAATGGCTCACAAATAAATTACAGACTGTTATCCATCATGACCTCTATGGGCACACCAGCTAAGTTGAAAATAGCATTAGAGTGTGCACGACAGTTGTGCTTTTGTGCAATTGTCAAATTGCACAAAAGCATTGACATTGTGCAATTGTCAAATACGAGGGTATTTGGTAAAGTTGTCAACGCTGGCAGTGAAATTAGTTGTATGGACATGAAAGAGGTCAGATGCAACTTTGGATCATCGATGAATAAGAACTTCATGTGGAATCAGTGGGTTTTTGTGGTGACTTGGCACATGTTCTTGACATGCCTCGCACGTCTTGATGACGACTTCAATGTTCATACCCAGCCAATAAACTGTCTCTCTTGACAGTCTTTTAATCTGAGCTATGCCCATGAGTGAATGATGAAGTTGTTGAAGAATATCAGGTCGCAAACATTCCAGCATGAGGATAGGTTGAGGACTGTGTACTCATTGGAGTTTAGAAGGATGAGAGGGAATCTGATTGAAACTTACGAGATACTGCGAGGCCTGGATAGAGTGGACGTGGAGACGATGTTTCCACTGGTAGGAGAAACTAGAACCCGAGGGTACAACCTCAGACTGAAGGGACGATCCTTTAAAACAGAAATGAGGAGGAATTTATTCAGCCAGAGGATGGTGAATCTGTGGAACTCTTTGCCGCAGAATCACTGTTTATATAATGATATAAAGACAACAACCACTCATAAGGAATTGTGTGAACACGTTGTGGGTTCATGTCTTGAGACTAGCCTATAAGAACATTTAAACATGGATAGAAAGCTTGAAGACATCTGCAGCAGAGCTGTGTGTGCTGAGTTCTGCTCACAGGCCAAAGTTAAACTGAGACTGGATCACATGACACACTTCCATTCTACTGGTGTCATGCTGCTGTCCCTTCGAGGCATATTATAACAGTACTAATCTTGCAGCAGTGAGGATTGTTAGTGAAAGGCTGACAGCTCTCACAGGGAGCTTCTGCTTTGCCAATTAATGCACAAATGAGCGTTAAGAGACTGTGGGACTTCGAGAGTCGGCTGTTTCGCGTTACTCTCGGGATGGCGAGCACCAATCGCTCGCTATCCTTAAATCCTACCCAGTATTTTGAGGGGGTTTGATAGAGTAGATGCTGAGAGGATGTTTCTCCTCATGAGTGAATCTAGAACTAGGAGGCACAAGTTAAAAATAAGGGGTCTTCCTTTAAGGTGGAGAGTACGAGGAATTTCTTCTCTCAGACGGCCATTAGTCTTTGAAATTCTCTTCCACAGGAAAGTGTAGGCCGAGGCATTGAATGTGCCTATTTGATCATAGTTTTCAAGATAATCAAGGGAACAGACAGTATAGAGAAAGAGGAACAATTTCCAATGGTAAAGGAGCCTGGGATAAGGGAACATGGTCCAAAAACTAAAGCTAGACTTTTCAGAAATGAAAGGACAGAACATTTCCACACACAAAGGGTAGTAGAGGTTTCAAACTCTGTTTCAGAAACGGCAATTGATGCTGGTTCAACTATTACATTTAAAACTGAGATTGATAGACATCTGTTACCCAAAGGTATTAAGGAATATGGTTCAAAAGTGCATATATGGAGTTAGGTCACAAATCAACCATGATCTCAGTGAGTGGCAAAATAAGCTCAGGGGGCTAAATGGCCCACTGCTGTTCCAGTGTTTTTAATCTTCTAATATGTTCAGCCTTGCTCGTCTGCGATCCAACGCAAAGCTGTACCAAGTCCTGATCAGAGAGTTGCTCACCACCGACAATGCCGCATCAGAATTCCATACCCAGGAACACATTAATCGGCAAATTGGCAGATTCTTTCATGTCTGTAAAGAGTTTGATTTGACCATCAGCATCAGGAAGAAAAATGTCATGGTCCAGGATGCCACCATACCGCCATTTACCTGCATTGAAATTGTGACGCTGGAGATTTTTGATAGCTTCACATATCTAGGCTCCGCAATCTGCCTGGTATGGAGGGCATTAGCTATGAGGAGAGGTTGAATAAACTTGGTTTGTTCTCATTGGAACGAAGGAGGTTGAGGAGCAACCTGATAGAGGTCTACAGAATTATGAGGGGCATGGACAGAGTGGATAGTCAGAGACTTTTTCCTGGGGTAGAGGGGCCAATTACTAGGGGGCATAGGTTTAAGGTGTGAGGGGCAAGGTTTAGAGTAGATTTTTACACAGTTTTTTACACAGAGGGTCGTGGATGCCTGGAACTCGCTGCCGGAGGAGGTGGTGGAAGCAGGGACGATAGTGACGTTTAAGGGGCATCTTGACAAATACATGAATAGGATGGGAATAGAGGGATACAGACCCCGGAAGTGTAGAAGATTTTAGTTTAGTCGGGCAGCCTGGTATGAGCAGGCTTGGAGGGCTGAAGGACCTGTACCTGTGCTGTACTTTTCTTTGTTCTTTGTTCTTTGTAATCACCAGCAATCTGTCACTTCATGCTGAAATCAACACATAATTTGCAAAAGCTGCAGCTAATGTACCCAAGCTGAATATGAGAGTATAGAACAACAGCAACCTGATGGAGAACACCAAAATGTGAGTCCATCAAACCTGTGTCTTCAGCGCTGTCCCTTACATGGGCGAGGACTGGACAACATGTGCTAGGCAGAAGAAAAGGCGAAACAGTTTCCATGTTTGTTGTCTCAGACGCAGCCTCGGAATCTCTTAGTAGGGCAAGGTTCAGAGGTTCCAATGTGCGCCAATTCCATCAGCATACACTTATTGCTAAGCCAACGATATCTGTGCTGTGCTGTGTTGGCTCGCCCATGTTTATCAGATGGATGAAGGCCGTATATCCAAATACCTTTGCTTTGGTGAACTGGCCACTGGGTCACGACCACCTGGACATCCACATCTCCACTACATGGACATCTAAAAGTGAGATATAAAGATGATGGACATTGACACGGACAACTGGGGAACAGCTGCCAATGGCTGTGAAGTCTGGAGGCTGAATATCTGGTAGGACCTTGGAAGAGGCGAGCAGACGCAAAAGGCTCAGCCGGCCAAGAAGAGGGTAGAGAAGAGAGCTCAGAGAAAAGAGAAGCCGTTAATCGTGCATCTTCCTTTGCAGCCAGTGGCAGAAACCGCCATACCAGAGTGGGACTCCTGAGCCACATCAGACGATGCTTAACATTGAGTTGATCACCACAGCAAAAACCATTGTCTTACAAGGCAGAGGCCGCCACCATGACATTTTCTGAAGGAACCTTGAGCAATTTCTACTTTTCCAGATCCCAACATTCAATATACCTTTTCTATAGCCTGTCAACTTTGAAAGTGACAAGTTGACGGTAAATCCCTGACTATTTTCTAGGTCTCCTTGGGCTTATTCTATACTCTTCAGGCATAAACGATGCTATGAATATCAGTTTAAGAATACATTCGCCTGAGCTTCCTCCTCTAACTATTTAAGCAGAGGCATTACTCCAGTTACAATAGATCAGCTGTGTTAAAACAGCAAAGAGGGAAATTTCAGACAACTGCATTAGGTACTCTTCCGCTAACATCTCATGGTGTCATTTCAAGGCCTTTGTTTTATGTCTGTGATATTAATTTATTGCCTCTAATATGTGATACTTTACATTTATCAATATTTAATTTTGTTTTGCCATTTGTCTGCCCAACTGCATAACTGAACTAAATCAGTCTGTAAATTATTAACTGCATCTTCTACCATACAGTAATGTCTGCACATTGATCAAGTTACAACTCATTTTTGCATACAAGTCTCTGATAGAGATAAATCATAGAATCTGAGAAATTACAGCCCAGAGAAAGGCCATTCAGCCCATCATGTCAGGGCATCAGGGCAGCACGGTAGCATGGTGGTTAGCACAATTGCTTCACAGCTCCAGGGTCCCAGGTTCGATTCCCTGCTGGGTCACTGTCTGTGCGGAGTCTGCACGTTCTCCCCGTGTGTGCGTGGGTTTCCTCCGGTTTCCTCCCACAGTCCAAAGATGTGCAGGTTAGGTGGATTGGCCATGATAAATTGCCCTTAGTGTCCAAAATTGCCCATAGTGCTGGGTGGGGTTACTGGGTTATGGAGATAGGGTGGAGGTGTGGGCTTGGGTAGGGTGCTCTTTCCAAGAGCCGGTGCAACTCGATGGGCCAAATGGCCTCCTTCTGCACTGTAAATTCTATGTAATCTATGTCTGCATTAGTGCTCGCTCTCCCATTGAACTTACCAACTCTACTTCTATGACCCTGCCTCTTTGCTCATAGCTATTCCCACTCTTCCTGTTCAAATATTGATCCAGTTCTCATTGACATTGCATTGATTTCTGTCTGAATAGCCACTCAGATTTTTTATTTCCAACAATCCTCATTATTTTAGTAAGATTTTTCCCTGCCACTGATTCACTAAGCAGCACAAACAATCTTTTTTTAAAAATATATTTTATTCAAATTTTTCGGTCAAACAAAGACAGTACAAAATTTTCCCCTTTTGCAACTTTAAAACAATATAAATAATGATGATGACCATTTTTTTTTAAGAATAAATAATATATTAACTAGACGGCAACTGCCAGCAACAAAAATAAAAACTAGCCAATATCCAAAATAATAAAGTCACAAAAACCAATATAAATAACTCATATACAAACACCTGTACAAAACCCCTGAGGGCCCGGATGGGCCCTTCCCTCCCCCCCCCCCCCTCCCCCTCTCCCCCCTGGGTTGCTGCTGCTACCTTTCCCATTTCCCTTATCGTTCTGCGAGATAGTCGAGGAACGGTTGCCACCGCCTGGTGAACCCTTGAGCCGAACCTCTTAGTGCGTATTTTATCCGCTCCAATTTTATAAACCCCGCCATGTCGTTTATCCAGGCCTCCACGCCGGGGGTTTAGCTTCTTTCCACATAAGTAATATCCTTCGCCGGGCTACTAGGGACGCAAAGGCCAAAACATCAGCCTCTCTCGCCTCCTGCACTCCCGGCTCGTCCGCAACCCCAAATATCGCCAACCCCCAGCCTGGCTCGACCCGGACTCCCACCACCCTTGAAAGCACATCCGCCACCCCCACCCAGAACCCATGCAGTACCGGGCATGACCAAAACATGTGGGTGTGGTTCGTTAGGCTTCCCGCGCATCACCCGCACCTATCCTCCACTCCAAAAAATCTACTTAACCTTGCTCCAGTCATGTGCGCCCTATGTAGAACCTTGAATTGTATCAGGCTGAGCCTGGCGCATGTGGACGAAGAGTTTACCCTACTTAAGGCATCTGCCCACAGCCCCTCCTCAATCTCTTCCCCCAGCTCCTCTTCCCATTTTCCCTTCAGCTCATCCACCATCGTCTCCCCCTCATCTCTCATTTCCCTGTATATATCTGACACCCTACCATCCTCCACCCATGCCCCCGAAATCACTCTGTCCTGAATCTCTTGCGCCGGGAGCCGCGGAAATTCACTCACCTGTTGCCTCGCAAAAGCCCTCAGTTGCATATATCGAAATGCATTCCCCGGTGGCAACCCATATTTTTCTGTCAGTGCTCCCAGACTCGCAAACGTCCCGTCTAGGAACAAATCCTTCAATTTCACAATTCCTGCTGTCTGCCAAGCTTTAAATCCCCCATCTATCTTCCCCGGGACAAACCTGTGGTTGTTCCTTATCGGGGACCTCCCCGAGGCACCCGTCACTCCCTTATGCCGTCTCCATTGCCCCCAAATTTTCAGCATTGCCACCACCACTGGGTTTGTGGTGTATTTCTTCAGGGAGAACGGCAAAGGCGTCGTCGCTAATGCTTTTAGGCAGGTTCCCCTACAGGACGCCATCTCTAGTCTTTTCCACGCCGCTCCCTCCCCTTCCCCCATCCACTTGCATACCATTGATATGTTGGCGGCCCAATAATAGTCACTTAAACTCGGCAGTGCCAGTCCCCCCCTATCCCTACTACGCTGCAGGAACCCCCTCTTCACTCTTGGGGTCTTCCCAGCCCACACAAAACTCATAACACTCTTATCCACTTTCTTGAAAAAGGCCTTTGTAATCATCACAGGGAGGCACTGGAACACAAAAAGAAATCGCGGAAGGACCACCATTTTAACCGCCTGCACCCTACCCGCCAGTGACAGGGGCACCATGTCCCATCTCCTAAAGTCCTCTTCCATCTGCTCCACCAATCTTACCAAATTTAGCTTATGCAAGGTTCCCCAGTTCCTGGCCATCTGGATCCCTAGGTACCGAAAATCCCTTGTTACTCTCCTCAACGGCAAATCATCTATTCCCCTGCCCTGTTCCCCAGGGTGCATCACAAACAGCTCACTCTTCCCCATATTCAATTTTTATCCTGAAAATTCCCCAAACTCCCTGAGTGTCTGCATTATCTCGGGCATCCCCTCCACTGGGTCCGCGACATACAACAACAAATCATCCGCGTATAGTGACACCCGGTGCTCTTCTCCTCCCTAAGTACTCCCCTCCACTTCCTAGAGCCCCTCAGCGCTATGGCCAGTGGCTCAATTGCCAACGCAAACAGTAACAGGGACAGAGGACATCCCTGTCTTGTCCCTCTGTATAGACCGAAGTGGTCAGATCTCTGCCTATTTGTAGTCACACTTGCCACCGGGGCCCTGTATAGAAGCTAAACCCATCCAATAAACCCCTCTCCAAATCCAAATCTCCTCAACACTTCCCACAGGTAATCCCACTCCACTCTATCAAATGCTTTCTCTGCATCCATCGCCACCACTATCTCCGCCTCCCCCTCCGGCGGGGGCATCATCATCACACCCAGCAGCCTCCGTATGTTAGTGTTCAATTGTCTCCCTTTAACAAACCCTGTTTGATCCTCGTGAACCACCCCCGGGACACAATCCTCCATCCTCATCGCCATCACCTTGGCCAAAAGCTTGGCATCTACATTCAGTCGGAAATAGGCCTGTAAGACCCGCACTGCAGCAGGTCTTTGTCCCTTTTCAAGAGCAGCGATATCGTCGCCTCCGACATTGTCTGGGGCAACGTCCCCCTTTCCCTGGCCTCATTAAAGGTTCTCGTCAGAAGCGGGGCCAGCAGGTCCACGTATTTCCTATAGAATTCCACCGGGAACCCATCCGGTCCCGGGGCCTTCCCTGCCTGCATGCTCCCAATCCCTTTTACCACCTCCTCCACCTCAATCTGTGCTCCCAGTCCTGTCCTCTCCTGCTCCTCAGCCTTCGGGAATTCCAACTGGTCTAGGAAGTGCATCATTCCCTCCTTCCCTTCCGGGGGCTGAGCCTTATACAGCCTCTCGTAAAATACCTTAAACACCCCGTTCACCCTCTCCGCTCCCCATTCCATCTCACCCCCCTCGTCCCTAACCCCTCCAATCTCCCTCGCCGCCCCCCCTCTTCCTCAGTTGTTGGGCCAGTAACCGGCTCGCCTTCTCTCCGTACTCATACTGCACTCCCTGTGCCTTCCTCCATTATGCCTCCGCCTTGCCCGTGGTCAACAAATCAAATTCCGTGTGCAACCTTCGTCTTTCCCTGTATAGTTCTTCATCCGGAGCCACCGCATACTGCCTATCCACCCTCAAAATTTCTCTCAACAATCTCTCCCTCTCTTTGCTCTTGTTTCACCTTATGGGCCCTTATGGAAATCAGTTCCCCTCTGACCACCGCCTTCAGTGCTTCCCAGACCACTCCCTCCTGAACCTCTCCATTGTCATTAATCTCCAGATACCTTTCGATACATCTCCTTACCCTTACACACACACCCTCGTCCGCCAACAATCCCATATCTAATCTCCACAGTGGGTGCTGTTCCTTTTCCTCTCCTACTTCCAGATCTACCCAATGTGGGGCATGGTCCGAAATGGCTATAGCCGAGTACTCCGTCCCGGCCACCTTCGGGATCAGCGCCCTTCCCAGGACAAAGAAGTCTATCCGAGAATACACCTTGTGGACATGGGAGAAGAAGGAGAACTCTTTACTCCTAGGCCTAGTAAATCTCCAGGGATCCACTCCTCCCATCTGCTCCATGAAGTCCTTAAGCACCTTGGCCGCTGCCGGCCTCCTCCCGGTCCTAGACCTGGACCGGTCCAGCCCTGGATCCAGCACCGTGTTGAAGTCTCCCCCCATTACCAACTTTCCCGCCTCCAGGTCCGAGATACGCCCCAGCATACGCTTCATGAAGTTGGCATCATCCCAGTTCGGGGCATATACGTTCACCAGAACCACCGCCTCACCTTGCAATCTGCCACTCACCATCACGTATCTACCCCCACTGTCCGCCACTATGGTCCACGCCTCAAACAATACCCGTTTCCCCACTAATATTGCCACCCCTCTATTTTTCGCATCCAAGCCCGAGTGAAATACCTGTCCCACCCATCCTTTTCGTAATCTGACCTGATCCGCCAGTTTCAGATGCGTCTCCTGCAGCATGACCACATCTGCCTTTAATTTCTTTAGGTGCGCAAGTACCCTTGCCCTCTTAATCGGCCCATTCAGCCCTCTCACGTTCCACGTGATCAACCGGGTTGGGGGGCTCTTTACCCCCCCCCCCCATCGTCGACTAGCCATCCCCTTTTTTAGACCAGCTCCTCACCCAGTTCCCACGCACCCACTTGTCCCCCCAACGGTGTCCTCCCGTCCCGACCATCCCATCCCATAGCAGCTCCCCCTTCCCCTTAACAGCAGCAACCCAGTTAGCCCCCCCCCCCCCCGCTAGATCCCCCTCTAGCGTGATTGCTCCCCCCATGTTGCTTCCAGAAGTCAGCAAAATCTGGCTGACCTCGGCTTCCCCCGTTTATCCTCAGCCTCCCATTGTGTAAGGCCCCCTCCTTCCGGCGCCCCCTTTTCCCGCCACAATTACCATAGCGCGGGAGCAAAGCCCGCGCTTCCCACTCGGCCCCGCCCCAAATGGCGCAGCTCCCTCTCTCCTTCCCCCTCTCCTTCCCCACCGGCGCCCACAGTTCACCATACCCCCTCCCATCGAGGGGAAAGAGAACATTTTCTCCCCCCCTTCCGATTCCCAGTCCCATGCAATCACACCACTGCTTTATTACAAAAGTTCTTTCTCTCTCCGGTCTAGTCCAGCTTCTCCTCTTCAATGAATGTCCACGCCTCTTCTGCCGTCTCGAAGTAGTGGTGTTTCCCTTGATGTGTAACCCACAGTCTCGCCGGCTGCAGCATTCCAAATGTAACTTTCTTTCTATGGAGCACCGCCTTGGCCCGATTGAAACTCGCCCTCCTTCTCGCCACCTCCGCACTCCAATCCTGGTACACGCGGATCACCGCGTTCTCCCACCTGCAGCTCCGTGTCTTTTCCACGGTGCGAAGCGCGGCTATGTGCGGCCTCAGCCGCGTGTTCCCCATTCAGATCCCTTATTCACTGTGAGTGCCGGGAAACACACGGCTAAACGTGTTCACGGGGGACTTTGTTCACTTTTGGGAGAATCATGCCCTTAACATTCACACCTGGAAAGAACAGCTTACAATTACCCCTTAACACTACTACTCAATTCCCCATTAAACAACGGGAAAAGAAACATACAGCTCTCAATTCAGCTTAAAACCAGCCGGGCATAGAGTGATACTTGCTGAGCAGAACAGACTTAGGCCATGGTTAGAATCCCTTCAGACTCTGGCTGAATATCTTCAAATAGCTGCTTTAGCTGGATTGTTTGAGCCACTTCCTCATCTTCAGAGAAGACTGGTCTGCTTTAAAATATTATTACTCTATCCTACTGGGAAAGAAAACTACCTTTACTTCTGGTCTAAGAAAAAACAAGGGTCGCCCGATCAGACCTCAACTCTTTTCCCAAAATCTTTTCAAAATCTCTCTCTCCCTTTGCTCCATCCAGCACTGACATCATCTCCCCAAGCTGAAAAACAAATGAACTTTCCAGGGACTGAAAGCACATTAACTCCACAGGGACTGTCCCCAGTCAAACCACAGTGCATTGGCCCAGACAGAAAAACAATTCCTCCGTCAATTTCATCTTCTGGCTGCTCAAAGCTCCCAGGACCTGCAAAACAGAATCCTGTTTTAAAAAAAACAGGACCACTGCACTCAATCACACTCTCTCCCCAGGCTTTTAACCCTTAAATTACCCAATACATAGAATCCAATATTCATAACATCCTCCATTCATCACACTTGGGCTGACAAGTAGCAACTAACATTTGCCATCTCCAACAAGAGCAAATCTAACCATCTCCACTTGACATTCAATGGTGTTCATTCAATGAATCCCCACTACCTACATTGAGCAGAAGCTGAACTGGACCAGCCATATGAAGGCAAGTGAAATGTCTCATGAGCATCTCTGACAGGGCAGCACTCTGTCAGTGCTGCGCTAAAACGTCAGATTAGAAACTGTGTTGAAAGTCTCTTGGTTTGAAAAGCACACCCTGCTCTCTCCAAGGTGAGAGCAGCTCGCACCATAAAAAGAGCTAACCTTTCGTTATTTAGCAAGGTCAGCCCATTTGTAGAAATGTACAGCAAGGCTCCAACATCATTGGCACTTATCAGGTAGCCCCTAAAGACATGGAATTGACTGTATCCCGATGACCTGGAAGTTGTTTTGTATGATATTGTTCAATGCTCTGAATATTGTGCTGTCATTCACTAGTTCAAAGACACAGGCCGGGACTCTCCAAGCCTTCGTGCCGCAATCACACTAGGTGCGGGGATGAGGAATGGGGCGTCAGGCCCATGATGGGGTTCGACGCCTTCCCGCGATTCTGACCAGAGAACAACCATTGAAAGAGGCCCCCGCGGCAATTCTCTGCCAACAACTGCCCGCATTCCCGCCGGCGTCGTTCACTCGTGGTTCCACCCGGTGGGCACTCAGAGTGGCGGACACAGTCCACGGCTGCCTTTGTGGGGGGGGGGGGGCCTCCAGGACGGCCAGGGTTCCGATCGGGGGCCACCGATCGGCGGGCACGATCTGAGGGGGGGCCTATATTGTGGGGGCCGGCCCACTGTGTGAGACCGCCATGTTGCGCAGGGCTGCTGCTGGAAGTGCAGGACCCCGGATCAGCAGCCGGAGCTGCGTGGAGCACTCCGGGGCCCTGCTGGCCCCCTTCAAAATGGAGAATCGCTCTGGACTTTCTCCAGGAAAGTCCAGAATGAATCACGCCCGTTTTCTCGTAGGCACGGGGACACAGCCCTATTATGAGAGAATTCCGCCCACAGTACCTGAAATGGTCCCATGAGAGGCTGATCATCGAGTTCTCAGACTGTGGGTGGAATTTCGGAGCTGTTTTCCCTGCTGGAACAGTGGGATCATTTGTAAGTCAGGGTCCTGAATTGTGAAGGAGTTAGATTTGATTGTCTCTGAACCAGAACACTGGTTCTCTGACCAATCAGGGAGGGTGGGTAAGATACTGCGTTTGTTCTGTCAAAGGCAGGATGACAGTATGAGCTACCAGAGCTCACCATGACTTGGACATTTGAGGTTGTAGCAACTACAGGAATGGAGGTGAGACTTGGGAAGGCTGCCCGCCAGGGGTCTCACTCCTACCGGCTGTGGGATGTGAGCTTTCCCAAAGACTGGAGGAAGAGGACAACCTCTCCAACCAAGCAGGCATGGATGGAAGTGGGACCAGTAGGAGTGTGGTGGTCCAACCCGGAGACTGTGCACCGACTGCCGCACAAGTGTCAGGCAATGACCATCCCCAGTAAGAGAGAATCAAATCATCGCCCCTTGACACTCAATGACATTGCCATCACTGAATTCCCTACTATCAACATCCTGGGAGTTACTATTGACTAGAAACTGAACTGGACTAGCCATATAAATATGGTGGCTACAAAAGCAGGTCAAAGGCTAGGAATCCTGACTCTCCAAAGCCTGTCCACCACCGACAAGGCACAAGTCAGGAGTGTGATGGAATATTCCCCTGTTGCCTGGATGAGAGCAGCTTCAACAACACTCAAGGAGCTCAATACCATCCAAGACAAAGCAGCCTGTTTTATTGACACCCCTTCAACAAACATTCACTCCCTCCACCACCCATGCACAGAGGCACGTGTGTACCATCTACAAGATGCACTGCAGGAACTCACCAAAGCTCCTTCGGCAGCACCTTCTGAACTCACAACCACAACCATCGAGAAGGAGGACAAGGGCAGTTGATACATGGGAACACCACCTCTTGGAAGTTCCCCTCCAAGCCACTAACCATGCTGACTTAGAAATACATCATGTTCTTCCACTGTCACTGGGTCATAATCCTCGAACTCCCTCCCTAATAGCACAGTGGGTGTACCTAAATCACAGGGACTGCAGTGGTTCAAGAAGGCAGCTCACCACCACCTTCTCAAGGGCCATTAGGGCTGGGCAACAAATGCTGGCCTGGGCAGCAAAGCCCACATCCCATAAAAATGAATTTTATAAAACCAAGAGGGTCCAGGGCCTCAGGGGGGCGGGAAAGGTGAGTGGCATGGAAATTTCAGGTGCCAATCCCCACATTCTCACAACATTCTCCCAAGGATATCACACCTCCATTCATTCGTCTCTCTCCTGGCACCTCCTTACATCCCCACCTGATGCACCAACACTCACACTCATCCTATTTCCCTCTCACACCCGTGCCTCACTGCCACCTTCCACAAATTGCGCCCTTCCCCCCCTCTCTATAAAAGCCACCAGAAATTCTCACACTTAATGATTCTCCTCCTTGCAGGGAGAAACTTGCTGCACCCAACTTGGCAAGAGTAAGAGAATGGGGAAGCTTAGGTGTTGGGGTGGTGGTGAGGGGGTGGGGGACTCCTGTGACAAGCACCTTTCTTGGTCATGGGCAATTTGTGTCCAACTGCTCCACGAGGGAGGAGGTCATTCCATGAGGATGTGGATGTCAGCTATGACCCCATTATGAGAGCCTGAGTCTCCTGAAGCACCGGTTCTCAGACATGTTTTGAGAGCTCTTGCCTTTGGACCTTGTGTTGGGGGTCTCACCTCCTTCCCGCTGGGCTTTGGTGACTATCCTCCCCCTTCCCTGTGGGTGGGGGGGGGGGGGGGGGGGGGGGCATGTGGCTGAGGAGAAAGTAGCTGATGCTGCTGCTGGTGTTGGTGGTGGTGTCTGCTCCCCTCTGTCCCTTATCAGAGGTCCAAGGCCCAGCTGCAGAACCTGCTGGTGTGTACAAATGCTGCAAGTTGGGAAGTCCAGCTGAAGGTGAATGCCTTCCAAGAAGTTGGCAATAATCTGTTAAAGCAGTGAAAGCACTCTCTGAGAGAAGGAATGTTTGAGAACAGCCTTCGCTGTTTCTCAGTTTCACCACAGCGGCTCTTTCCACCGTGTCCTCGCCTTGGCAACTCTGGTGAGGTGCTGATAAATGAGGAGAAAGGTGCCCTGGCTGCCTAGGATTTTTATAAATTCATTCATGGGATGTGGGTGTCGCTGGCTGTGCAGCATTTATTGCCCAACGTTAATTACCCTTGAACTGAGAAGCTTTTCAGAGGGCAATTACAAGGCAACCACATTGTTGTGTGGGTCTGGAGTCACATCGCTGGACTGGGTAAGGATGGCAGATTTCCTTCTTTTGTAAGGGCACCGAAAGGAGTCCACACTGAGCCGTGGAGAAAAACAAGACGTGTTTGATTTAACATGTTATGTACAGCCCCAGTAATTCCTGACTGGATCTTCCCTCGTCGGTCCCTTACTGGCCGACTCTATTTATACAAAAGCACATGAACTGTGTTCAGGGTCCCCCGCCCCCTTATCGGGGAAGCTCATATTCTGCAAACTCCATGGGGTAGTGGATCATCCCTCCTGCCTGAGACCCGTGCAGGTTATAACACCTTCACTAAAGGACATCAGTGAAACTAGATGGATTTTTACGATAATTGATGAATGTGTGATAGTCACCATTACTGCGACTAGTTTTGTATATCCCAGATAACCGTGTTGGTTGTCACTTTGGGGGACTTGACTCCCTGCAAATACATATTACTACCTCCCTTTGCCTGGGAAAACTCCCCCCTATGTCTCTTCCTTTAAGAGCCTATTTCAGCAGGCCAGGTCCCAGGACTTCCCTGTGCAATTTGGATAGGGCATCATCTCGAAATTTGATACGGAACTTTGCGCGAGGTCATTTAAATTGTGAAAGGAGCCTGTGGCTGCCTAGCAGGCAGCCTTATTTTCTAGGCCTGCACCATCTGTCAAATAAATCAGGTGCCCAATGAATCGATCATGCAAGGTCAAACTTCGACTGGGCACCTTTCTTCGTTGCGACTGACGTCCACGAGGCCGTTGCGATCGGAGTCTGGTTTAAATTTTTTTTTAGATCTTCACACGTTTCTTCTTTTTTCCGGAGACGTTTCTTTCTCTCCCTATACTATCTCAGGAACCACCCCTGGTACCATGTGATGTTCTCTGTTTTGGCTGTTTGGATGTTTTGAAAGCATAATGTAGAACAAAGAACATCAAGCTAAGTAAATTAACAAAGCTGATTTATTAACACTACTTAAAAAAGATTTGAACAAATTCCGAAGTAAAAGGTTGCTGAACTAACTATGCACTATCTCTAACTACAGAACTCTCAACAATGCAACTAATCTCTCTCACGGCTAAACACCTTCTCTCAGTCAAGAGATGCCATACAATATTTATATATGACTGCTCTTGATCACCCTCTGGTGGTAAGAAGCATATACATGAAATTGTTAACTCTATCTCCCATACAATATACATATCGTTACAAGGGGTTCAGTTTTCTGGCCTATACTTGCTGTAACAAGGCTCAAGGCTGCAACTAGAAACTTTCAAAAATGGATCTCACCCTTCTTGTTTCACAGAGGTTGACTCGAGCATGTCACAGGGTATTGCAGAATATCTGAAATCAATATTTCCACGCCATGCAATATCCAAAGTAGCATCATCTCAAACATGGACCACAATTTACAACTCCATAGCTTAGTGTGTGTTCACAGCAATCTGAATTTGCTCAAATTACAAGAAGCCTCGGGTATCCGCAAAGTCACTGCACTTCCAGAGATCCATGATCAGAAAATGTAAAGTAGAAGCTTATCTCAGAAATCAGTTTCTTGTAAAATCTACCGAACTTTGCTGAATTGGGAATAAGTCCTTACAGGTCTTTACAATGTAAATTCGAGAGTAAAATCTGGACAGTTTTGGCTAAGCATTAATTTAGATAAAGAAAAATATTTGGTGAGTTTATCAGACTACAAGGCGAGTGTGTATGGAATGTTAATACAAAGGCTATACATGGACCATGGATGTCCTCGTCTTTGTTATATTAAAGGGGCCGACATTTTATTTGGGTGCAGTCATTGTCTCGTAATCAACATTCAGGAATGTGTGAGCAGATATTTTTTCAGGGTAAACAAGAAAACTGAAACCATTCTTTTGATCCCTGCTGCAAACTCTGGTTTACCAATGCTATTATTGGCAATGCCTGTGGCTGAACCAGACTGTTCACAACCTTGGTGTTACGGTGGCTCTGTGATCGGCTTCTGACAGGTTTCCACAAACAAACCAACAGGGCGCCCCATAGGATGGCACGGTGGCACTGCTGCCTCACAGCGCCAGGGACCCGGGTTCAATTCCATCTTTGGGTGACTGTGTGGAGCTTTCACTTTCCCCCTGTGTCTGTGTGGGTTTCCTCCAGGTGCTAAGGTTTCCTCCCACAGTCCAAAGATGTGCAGGTTAAGTGGATTGACCATGATAAATTGCCTTTTACTGTCCAAAGATGCGCAAGTTAGATGTATTGGCCATGATCAATGCCGGGGATAGGGGTGAGCAAAGATAGAGTGCTCCTTCAGAGTGTTGGTCCACTCCTCCACTCTGAAGTCCCCACCTCCTTCAAGAAGACCACCATAATACCAGTACCAGAGAAGAACAAGGTAGCCTGCATCAACAACTACCGACCGGTGGCCCTGACATCTGTTATTATGAAATGCTTTCAGCGGCTAGTCATGAGACGGATCCACGCCAGCCTCCCAGATGGTCTCGATCCACTGCAGTTTGCCTATCACCGTAGCCGGTCCATAGCAGATGCTATCGCCCTCTACAATCAACACTCGAACACCTCGACAACAAGGACACCTACATGAGACTGCTGTTCATAGACTACAGCTCCGCCTTCAACACCATTATCCCGACAAGACTTAAAACTCAGACATGACCCCTCCCTGTGCAGCTGGATCCTTGACTTCCTTACCAACAGACCGCAATCTGTCAGGATAGGCAACATCACCTCCTCCACAATAGTCCTCAACACCGGGGCCCCGCAAGGATGTGCTCAGTCCTCTACACACGACTATGTGGCAAGATTTAACTCCAACCCAATCTATAAGTTTGCGGATAATACGACTGTGATGGGTCTTATCTCAGACAATGATGAATCAGACTACAGAAGGGAGATAGATCACTTGGTTGCATGGTGTACCAAAAACAACCTCTCTCTAAATGTCAGAAAGAACAAGGAACTGATCATCGACTTCAGGAAGCGTAGCATGACACACACTCCCATCTGCATCAATGGCTCCGAAGTGGAGATGGTCGATAGCTTTAAGTTCCTGGAGGTCACCATCACCAACAGTCTGTCCTGGTCCATTCACGTTGATGCAACAGTCAAGAAAGCACAACAATGTCTCTACTTCCGACGGAAGCTAAAGAAATTTGGCATGTCTGCATCGACTCTCACAAACCTCTACAGATGTGCCATAGAGAGCATCCTATCCGGCTGCATCACAGCTTGGTATGGCAACTGCTCGGCCCAAGATCGCAAGAAACTGCAGAGTGTGGTGAACTCAGCCCAACACATCACACAAGCTTGCCACCCTCACATTGATTCTGTCTACACCTCCCGCTGCCTCAGAAAGGCAGACAGCATTATCAGAGACCCCTCACACCTAGGCTTTGCCTTCTTCCAGACTCTTCCATTAGGCAGAAGATGCAGAAGTCTGAAGACCCAACTTTGGGTTGGGGCCAGGGTCAAGGGAAATGCCGATTCGAGGGAACCATAGATTTGAGCCAGGGAAGTAGGATGGAAATTTTCGGAGATGGGAGGAGAAAGGAATTAGGACACTAAAAGATTTGTTTCTTGGGGGTCATTTTGTGGGATTGAAGGAGCTGGGAGCGAAGTATGGGCGGAGCAGGGGGAAATATTTAGATACATGCAGGTTCGAGACTTTGCCAGAAAGGAGATACTGAGCTTCCCAGTAGAGCCGGCTTCCACATTGATGGAGGAGGTGCTGACGACAGGGGGACTGGAGAAGGGGGTAGTGTCGACGGTTTACGGGGCAATTTTGGAGGAGGAGAAGGCGCCGCTAGAAGGGATCAAGGCAAAGTGGGAGGAAGAGTTGGGAGAGGGTATGGAGGAGGGATTCTGGTGTGAGGTGCTCCGGAGGGTGAACGCCTTCACCTTGTGTGTGAGGTTGGGGCTGATACAGCTGAAGGTGGTGTATAGAGCACACCTTACAAGGGCGAGGATGAGCCGGCTCTTTGAGGGGGAAGACGATGTATGTGAACGTTGTGGGGGGGGGCCCGCAAATCACGTTCATATGTTTTGGTCCTGTCCAAAGCTGGAGGATTACTGGAAGGAGGTTTTTAGGGTAATCTCTAAAGTGGTGCACGTGAAACTGAACCCGGACCCTCGGGAGGCCATATTCGGGGTGTCAGATCAGCCGGGAAACGGGTGAGGAGGCAGATGTTGTAGCCTTCGCCTCATTGATCGCCCGAAGGCGGATCCTGTTGGGATGGAGATCAACCTCTCCACCCTGTGCCCTGGCGTGGTGGGGGGACCTGCTGGAATTCTTGATGCTTGAAAAGGTCAAATTTGAACTGAGGGGAAGGATGGAGGGGTTCTACAATTCATGGGCGTTATTCATTATACACTTTCGAGAATTGGATCACATCGAACATTAGGGGCGGGGGTGCTGGGATGGTTGGGGGGAGGGATGCTGTGTGTGTTAATGATGACTCTGGGTGATTTCTGATTCCTTTTTGTCATTTGTTTATGTTAACATGCGGGCTAATTTCTGGGGTTTGGTGGGAGGATGGGATCTTGTTATCGATATGGGGATTGACATTCCATTCGTTACTGATTATTGTTTATTGTTGGGTGTAAATTTGGGAGAAAATGTGAAAAAGGAGGAAATAAAAAATATTTCTAAAAAAAGAAGTCTGAAGAGCCGCACAGCCAGACATAGGAACAGCTTCTTCCCCACAGCTACTAGACTCCTCAACGACTCCCCCTCGGACTGATCTGTTCCCTGTAAGAATATTATTCATGACGACCTTTGCTGCTCTTCATGTATTTGCTTTGTTTGGCCCCTTGTTCCGCACAATGTTCTCTGTCGATTATTCGTTTTGTCTACTATGTACGTACTGTGTACATTCCCTTGGCAGCAGAAAAATACTTTTCACTGTACTTCGGTACATGTGACAATAAATCAAAACAAATCAAATTAGTCTCAATGGGCAGAATGGCCTCCTTCTGCACTGTAGTATTCTGTGATTCTGTGATTCTGCGATTCTGAAATACCACGCCATCAGTCTACCCTCAAATGTCAGCATAGTGATGGAAGGAGACACCAACTGTGCTATCAAACAGCAGGTTTTTACTCAGTAAAAACCTGCTCACCGATGTTCAGTTCTGATTCCCTCCAGGGTCCCTCAGATCCAGATGTTGCTAACTTTGGTTAGCTCTTAATTTGTTGCTCGTTGTGTCTTTACTTAATTTGCTCTGTCTCTATAACCTTTGCTCTAGAGTCGCCAGGTATCTTTATGATACCGTCACGAGGTTCAAGTTCAAGTGCTGATCAATAACTCAATACACCAATTAGTAAGATTCAAATCAAAACACATTTATTATACACAGTAAATCGCTACTCATGCATAAACTCTACTTACTAGACTATCTCTAACACTAAAAGGCCTATACTTAGCTTTGGAACTGGCCCACCAGGTATGGGGAACAAATGGCCTTTCGTTCGGATTCTGAGTCTGCAGGATTCAAAAGCTGGTATAGACTGGTAGCTAGGAGCGCCTATCTCGTAGCGTACGTTGACTGGAGACTTACTTGGTTGATGTGGCAGCTTGGGAAGGTCACTGTCAAGGGTTGTTTCGAGCTGCTGAGTGACCCTGCCAAGAAGGACGAATTGAACTTGGGGACTCTCCTGGGGCTTCACGCCGTTCAGGGTGGACCCCGTATCTGGTTCCAAGTGATTGGACTACGTTCCGATCACTTGGATCGATTTCTCCAATACTGGAGCTGTTCCCTGATCGCTGGGCGGTCCCTAAGTGTCCGTTGGCCTTCCTTTGTCTTGGCTCCTGCTGGCGCCGAGGAGTCTGGCTTGGCCTTATTCACCTTAAATGTTTCAATTGTTCCCAGGGATCGCTCATTAATATGCAGATGGCTGTGTGTTTCAGTGCTGTCTGGGTTTCTGCAAGTTCTAATACACAGGAAACTTTGCACCTGCTAGTTTTTCCTGGCTTGACTGAATTTCCCTGCATTCTTTGCGGATCTCCATTTTAAATCAGGAAGTGGCCAACCCAGGTGGCTACACTCCCTCCTTGTGATCCCTAAGCGTGAAGGATCACATAACTGCATCGTCTTCACTTCCTGACCCAGCGAGCTCTCTTCCATGGCCTCTACACTGACCATTAATATATTTTTAACTGACAATTCTAAGTGGCGCTATGTCACAACGGGGACATGCAGTACAACATAAAAAAACGGTACCTCTAACTATCTTCCATAAACTACACTCACTTAAACATCCAATCATACTAACTTCCTAACAATACAAAAATAATAGCAGCATTCACATTTCCCTCTGGCTTGGTGGCCAAGCTCAGAGTTGTACAATCTCTCAGTTGTCTTTATTCACAAAATGACGCCGAAACAATGTCCTTTATTGTAGATCAAGGGGTTCAGGGGCCTGGTGAAAACCGAAAATAGGGGATCTCATCCTGCATACCGGGGTGCGAGAGCGGTGGGCTCTCCTTCGCCATTTTCCCATGCGGATAGTCTGCAAGATTCTGCAGAATATCGCCAATACTAAAAGGGATTCAATTACGTATGAAAGGGAGTACCACGTTATAAACCTATCACACCATGGTGGTGCGTTATTACTTTTCACTGGGCTCTGGGTGCTATGGGGAAGTGAATCATTGACGGCCGGGGGGGCGGTTGGGTTCAGGGGGTTCGCGTTCCCGGGTAACCGAATACAAATTATAATGGTAACGAAAAACACATATGACGTCTTCATTGTTCTCTTCTTTCTTCTCTTCTCTTCCTTTTCGTCTCTTCTCTCTTCCTGGAGCTTCTGGAATTCTGTGGATCAAGCATAGTTTCTGTTACTATCTTGTTTAATATCTTGTACGTTAGTATGTCTGTCTTTTAGTGCCAATTTCCCTTCATAATTGGTCACCATGTGTGACTCCCTCATTTTATTTTTAAACCAAAAATTTGGACGAGACATCTAAGAAAATACTGCCGTACTGCGAGCCGTCTCGCAGCCTGTGTGATTTACCATCCCAGTGTTTGAGGATGTAAATAGCATAGGGAAGCAACCTAAGAGTTGCTGAAACCAAACAAAAGAATTTTGAACGTAATCGAGCCAAAATGGGGTGCGTATGGGCCGCGGCAGGTAAGATTTGGATGGAATCCCCGGGTAGGACGGTGATCAATGACATATGTGCTCTACCCGAGCGTAGCTGACCAGAGTGGGGTCCTCAGGCAGGGCGGGGACCAATGCCGTTTCTCCACTGCCTGAGCAACCGGCAAGAACGGGTAAGAATGTGGTCGTCGTGGGGGCTGCCTCTCGTGATTACCTTCGAATCAGGAGAGTAGTTATGATTGTTGTCTGCCGACAGACTACATGGTGCCAAAAAGTTGTATCTAATTCTGTGGAGATGGAGTCGGGGTCGTCATCGTAGGGGGTGGTCTTTGGTGAGGTTTGTCAAGGAATGTGATCAGGAAGGGATCACTTGAATCGTGTTCAGATTCGGTGGGTGTGGGGCCTGTTGCATGGGGATAGTAGGGAGGCGCGCTGTGGCTGTTGCCTGTGTCACAGTCGCTGTCGCTGCTGCTGCTGTCTGTGGGCGTGCCGGGGCGGAGTCTAGACTTCTGGGGTGGTGTCGAGGTCAAGTCCGTGGATGGGGTGGATGTGTTGGGGGAGGGTGGAGATATGTGGGCGGGGCGTGGTCTGCTGTGTCGAGCATGACGTGGTGTGTGTGATTAGACTGCGAGCCATATGCCTTGAGCTGGTTAATATGGAACCACGCGGTCTTCCCGTTGGGGTACTTAATCTTGTAAACGGAGGGGCTTACTTTGTCCGCAACGGAGTACGGACCCGAATACTTGGGTGACAGGAACGTGCTGGGGTTGTAAATGGAGAGCATGACCTGCTGTCCTTTATCAAACTCAGTCGCATGCACTGTCTTGTCGAAACAGGCCTTGCTCTGTTTCTTCCTGGTGCCTAATTTTACTGCGGCTGCTACCTGAGCCGTTTTTACATTCTCTATTAATTGTTTCACTGTGTTCTCGTGTGTGAGGGTCGTCACTTCGGGGCTGGTCAAGTCAAGTCCTAATAAAAATTCTGTGCCTTTCATGGGGCGGCCGGTCATGAGAGTGTGTGGGGTGTATCCTGTGGATGTCGAAACAGTGTTACGCAGAAACATTAGGGCAAAAGGGAGGACTGAATCCCAAGTGGTGCTGTTTTGTTGGACCATTTTCTTGAGGGTTGCTTTTAGGGTCCGATTCATTCGCTCCACGATACCACTTGACTGGGGGTGGTATGCGATGTGGAATTTTTGGGTAATGCCAAATATCGTGAGGGCGTTCTTCATGACACGTCCCGTAAAATGGGAACCTTGGTCGGATTCAATGCTACGGGGGAGTCCCCATCTCGTAAAGATGTGGTGGGTAAAAATCGCGCTGGAGTTTTAGCCATGTTTGTCCTAGATGGGAATGCTTCTACCCATTTTGTAAACGTGTCTATCACAACTCACACATACTTGTGACCATTCCTGCAAGGGGGAAATGGTCTTATAAAATCAATCTGGAGGTTAGACCAGGGGCCATTAACGGGGCGGGTGTGGCTAAGCTGAGCTTTCTTTGCATATCTGTCCGGATTGTTTTGGGCACAGATAAGGCAATTTTCAACATAGTGCATGACGTCTTCCTTTAAATTCGGCCACCAACAGAGCTGCCTGAGGTGGGCTGTAGTGGGGTCAATTCCCTGATGTCTATGACTATCATGGAACAAACAAATAAGCTGATTCCTGTCCTGTTCAGGAACCACATAAAGAGTGTCTTTTAGGACCACACTGTCATGTGTGGTCAGTGCATTTTTAAACCTATCGTATGGGGCTGGAAAATTTCCTTTTAAAATCTCCCTGAGATTACTGTCTTGCTTCTGGGCCTGCACTAAATCCTCGATATTAGTCTGTGAGACCTGAACTGCATTCACTGGGGTGCTTTCGGGGGGGTTCCAAAAATATCCGTGCCTGGAACCTGCTTTAGCCAGTGCGTCCGCTTTTACATTTCCAGGTGGGGAGGAACGGTGGTGACTTCAAACTCTAATAATGCTAAATATCCTGTCCTGTGCTTTGTCCAAAATGTGCCGGCGCAATGGGGCTGAAGGGAGGGGTTTTACGTCCGCGGAAACAAATCCTCTTGCTTTCCACAGGGGTAGGAATTCTGTGAGGCTGTTACAGACATAGAGGCTGTCCGAGTATATGTCTGCTGGGCTGGGGAAGGAATCTGGGTGATCTATAATGTACGCAATGGCTGCTAGTTCTGCCGCCTGTGCACCTAAGTGGCCTGGCAGTTTTAAGGAGATTTCTTCAAGGGCGCATCCCTGCGCGTCCTCAACATAGATGCCGCATCTTGTAATGCGCTTCCCGTTTAATACAGTGGAAGAATCATCCACATATATTCTCAAAGGTGCGCATGTGTCTGTGTGCTGGGGGCTCTGGGGTGAACTACCTATCTTTCTGGGGGATGTTTTTGCGATAAAGGGGCCTGTGTTGTGGTGCGGTGAGATTATTTCACATTCGTGGGGGGTGCCTGAGTACTGAAGGTTGTCGGCTAGGAAAGTGTGGGTCTTGGTCCTTTTAACAGTGATGTCCCATCTCTGCAAAAGAAGGGTCCATCTGGCTGCTCTGATCTGGCTTGCTGTACCATCCTTAAATCATCCATCTAGTAAAAGTTGGGTGGGGGGGTGTTCCGTGAGGATTGTGATGGGGTTTAGTCCGGTGATGTATGAAAAGTATTGAACTGCCCAGAAAACTGCGAGCAAGTGCCTTTCACAGGCCGAAAATCCCTGCACCACAGGATCTAAAACTCTGGAGGCGTAAGCCACGGGTCTTAACTGTTCGTGCCGTTCCTGGAGGAGCACGGCCGAAAGGGTACGATCTGTGCTAGCTACCTCTATAGCATAGGGGAAAGTGGGTCTGGAACCTGTAATGCGAAGGCTGCAATGAGTGCACGCTTTAAAGTATCTACGGCATCCGTGTGCAGCGGAAGCCATTCCCAAGGGGCTCCTTTCTTTAGGAGTTCCGAGTGGGGTGCTGCCTTGGTGGCGAAACCGGCAATATGGTTTTGGCAGTAGCCAACTAGTCCGAAAAATGACCGTTGGGCTGAAACATTCTGAGGAAGGGGCAATTTGACAATCGAGTCAATTCTTTTATGCTCGATCTCGCGTTTACCGTGAGTGAAAATCGCTCCCAAATATACCACTTTGTTTTCCAAAATTTGGGCTTTCTTGGGATTCACTTTGCATCCAATTTGCTGTAGGAGTTCCAGGAATTTGGCCAGAAGCTCGATGTGCTCTACCTTGGTGTCTGTGTGCAGTAATAAGTCGTCTACATACTGGACCAGACATTCGGGGTGAGAAAATTTTGATAAACCATTAGCCAGCTGTCGGTGGAAAATGGAGGGGGAGTTGTGGAATCCTTGTGGAAGGCATGTCCACGTGTACTGCTGACCTTTAAAAGTGAAGGCAAATTTGTATTGGCACGCTTTTGCCATTGGAATGGACCAGAATCCGTTACTAATGTCCAAAACCGTAAAATATTGTGAGTTGAATCCCTGTTTGAGCATGGTCTCGGGACTTGTGGCTACCGTGGGGGCTGCTGCAGGGGTGACTTTGTTGAGTTCCCGGTAATCGATGGTCAGTCGCCATGATCCATTGGGCTTTCTCACTGGCCAAATCGGGGCATTCTTAGTAGAGGCTACTGATCTAAGTACGCCTGGTTCTAATAAGCTATTGATAACTTTTGAGATTTCTCCCTCTGCCTCTTGGGAAAAACCATATTGCTTCTGGAGTCTAGGGTCAGGTCCTGTTATTTGAACCGAACCAGCCATCCTGCCGCATTCATGTTTATGACTTGCCAATGCGGTCCTGTTCTTCTGGAGAACTGCCCTAACCTGTTTGTCTGCACTAATCGTGGTCGGGTCAAACCCAAAATCGCTGACTGCGCTAATCTTATTAGCATACTCACCTACTGTGAGTGTTGCGGGGTCTCTTGCTGACTTTGTCACTTTCCAGACACATTGATTTACTGAGTCAAATGAAAGGTTGTGGAGGTTCATGAAATCGATGCCCAAAATGTGTTCTGCTGTGTGGTCCAGATTGAGCAAAACTATGGGGGGTTTTGTTGTGATGTTGCCAATTTGATTGGGTACAGGGGCTGTGATGTGTCCCTGTTGTGAGTGGCCTGTGAAGCCGCTGAGGGTGATTGAGCTGTAGTGGGCCACGTGTCTTTTTGAAACATGGTGGAGGAATTAATTGTGCTGTGGGACCCTCCTGTGTTCCAGAGAAATTTGATGGGCTGTCCCCGTATTTTTGCTGCAACGACTGGTCAGCCGGACCTATCCCAAAGGGTGTCGCAGACCCAGGTGGGGAAGCCCGAACACCGTCAGTCAGTTCCGTTCATGTCTGTCTGGTCTGAACGGGTGCCTGCACTATGTATGGGCTTTGTCCTGTTTCCATTCAGAGTGCCTGCCTGCTGGGCTCTCTGTGGCTTTCGTGGGGCATTGCACTCTCGTGCAAAGTGACCTAATTGTCCACAGTTGTAACACTCCTGTGGTTTCTGTGGGGGGCTGTTCCTGCCTTCGTTCACCCATGCGGGGTTCTGGTGCGCTTTCACTGCTTGGATATCTGCCTCTGCCTGCTGTTCTTCGGGTTTCCTAATCGCGGGTTTGTTTTGGACAGATTGCTCCCAGGGGCGGGACAACCTTTTTAAAACCCATTTTTCGTTGTGCGTTTCTTCCGAGGGGTCATGATTGGTACAAGCTTTTTGTCCTACCTCCGTGGCATGGGAGATAAGGTCCATTTGGCCATGTGTCTGGGGACAAATGGGCGCGGGCTAACTCTCCAAAAACTGCTGTGAAATGGATCCACAGGCGTCCAGCAAACGCTGTGGGGTGTTCGGTTTTCTTCTGCCTGCACTTATTCAGGCCTTCTACTGGGTCACCTCTGTTATAGCCGATTGCATCTAGGATCGCCGTATGCATCTCTGCAAGGGTGCATCCTCCTACATTCTGTGCATCGGGAACGGCTGCTACAACCGAAGGGTCTAAGCTTAAAACTGTGAGTTTCACTTGCTCACGCTCATCCAGGCCGTACATGGTCGCCTGCTGCTTCACTCTAGCAAAGAAGTGGTCGGGGTCTGAGGTGGGGAGGAACGGTGTGATCTTTTTGCACGCGTCCCGTTATTGGGTCATGGTTAAGGGGGTGGTGTAAAGGAATTCCGCGTCTCCTTCCGATGTGACTGTGCGGTGGGTAGTTACTGGATTCATGGGTACCTGATCTATCTGCTCTGTGGGGGGTCGGGGTGCTTTTCTCCTTTGGGGCTTTCCTTGCGCACATGTTCCCTGTACATATCTATGTGCGGTTTAGTTTAGTTCTTGCCAATCAGGGCCGTCTTCCTCATCTAATTGGGATCCAAAGGTGCTTTGAAACCCATTTTGCACTGAAAGCAAAGACTGCAGTTCCACAATCTGCTTCCGGCATTTTGCATGATCCACTGAGCTTTGTCTGTGCTCCGTGGCAGCAGCATGGAGTGCCCTTAACGTTGCTTTTAGATCACTGCACTGCCTTTGCAACGCCTCTACCTGTTTCTCTGTCTCTTCTCTTACCAGGACTGCACGTTGCGTGTCCTGACAGGCCTTATCGTATTGAGTTCGGAAGCTGCTCAGATGCGCTAGACAAGACTAGTGTGCCCACTTGGCATCATCCACCTCTCCGTCCTTTGCTGCAAACTTCCTTCTCAAATCTATATTCTCTCTCTCGGTCTCACTAACATCAACCTTGCTCATTCAATGTCTCTCTTCTATCTCTTTGCGGAGCGTCCGAACGACCTCCTCTGTGCCTCGCAATTGTGCCAGACCGGACACGATTGCCATCGGCTTGCGAGCTTTCCCGAAGCTCTTTTTGTGGATCTCTGACAGGTTCTCCCACCAAGTATGTCCTATACTCCCAGGTCCTGTTTCCTCATTATCACAGAATTCACTCCAAAGGGGCCATCCTTTCCCTTTGAGATATTTGCTGATTTCTTCTTCCCAAACGGGACACTCATAGAATCATAGAATCATAGAAGTTTACAGCATGGAAACAGGCCCTTCGGCCCAACCAGTCCATGCCGCCCAGTTTTTTACCATTAAGCTAGTCCCAGTTGCCCGCACTTGGCCCATAACCCTCTATACCCATCTTATCCATGTAACCATCTAAATGCTTTTTGAAAGACACAATTGTACCCGCTTCTACTACTACCTCTGGCAGCCCATTCCAGACACTCACTACCCTCTGAGTGAAGAAATTGCCCCTCTGGGCCCTTCTGAATCTCTCCCCTCTCACCTTAAACCTATGCCCTCTAGTTTTAGACTCCCCTACCTTTGGGAAAAGATGTTGACTATCTACCTTATCTATGCCCCTCATTATTTTATAGACCTCTATAAGTTCACCCCTAAGCCTCCTACGCTCCAGGGAAAAAAGTCCCAGTCTATCCAGCCTCTCCTTATAACTCAAACCATCAAGTCCCGGCAACATCCTAGTAAATCTTTTCTGCACTCTTTCTAGTTTAATAATATCCTTTCTATAATAGGGTGACCAGAACTGCACACAGTATTCCAAGTGTGGCCGTACCAATGTCTTGTACAACTTCAACAAGACGTCCCAACTCCTATATTCAATGTTCTGACCAATGAAACCAAGCATGCCGAATGCCTTCTTCACCACCCTGTCCACCTGCGACTCCACCTTCAAGGAGCTATGAACCTGTACTCCTAGATCTCTTTGTTCTATAACTCTCCCCAACGCCATACCATTAACTGAGTAGGTCCTGGCCTGATTCGATCTGCCAAAATGCATCACCTCACATTTATCTAAATTAAACTCCATCTGCCATTCGTCGGCCCACTGGCCTAATTGATCAAGATCCCGTTGCAATCCTAGATAACCTTCTTCACTATCCACTATGCCACCAATCTTGGTGTCATCTGCAAACTTACTAACCATGCCTCCTAAATTCTCATCCAAATCATTAATATAAATCACAAATAACAGTGGACCCAGCACCGATCCCTGAGGCACACCACTGGTCACAGGCCTCCAGTTTGAAAAACAACCCTCTACAACCACCCTCTGCCTTCTGTCGTCCAGCCAATTTTGAATCCAATTGGCAACCTCACCCTGGATCCCGTGAGCTTTAACCTTCTGCAACAACCTACCATGCGGTACCTTGTCAAAGGCTTTGCTAAAGTCCATGTAGACAACGTCTACTGCACTACCCTCATCTACCTTCTTGGTCACTCCCTCAAAAAACTCAATCAAATTTGTGAGACATGATTTTCCACGCACAAAGCCATGCTGACTGCCCCGAATCAGTCCTTGCCTCTCTAAATGCTTGAAGATCCTGTCTCTCAGAATACCTTCTAGCAACTTACCTACTACAGACGTTAGGCTCACCGGTCTGTAGTTCCCAGGCTTTTCCCTGCTGCCCTTCTTAAACAAGGGCACAACATTCGCCACTCTCCAATCTTCAGGCACCTCACCTGTGGCTGCCGATGATTCAAATATCTCGGTTAGGGGACCCGCAATTTCCTCCCTAGCCTCCCACAACATCCTGGGATACATTTCATCAGGTCCCGGGGATTTATCTACCTTGATGCGCTTTAAGACTTCTAGCACCTCCTCCTCTGTAATATGCACACTTCTCAAGACATCACTATTTATTTCCCTTAGTTTCCTAACATCCATGCCTTTCTCCACCGTGAATACCGATGAGAAATATTCATTCAGGATCTCACCCAACTCTTGTGGCTCTGCACATAAATGCCCTTGTTGATCCTTAAGAGGCCCTACTCTGTCCCTAGTTACTCTTTTCCCCTTTATGTATCTGTAGAATCTCTTTGGATTCTCCCTTGCATTATTTGCCAAAGCAATTTCATGTCCCCTTTTTGCCCTCCTGATTTCCCTCTTAACTCTATTTTGACAATCTCTATACTCTTCAAGGGATCTACTTGATCCCAGTTGCTTATGTACGTCATATGCCTCCTTCTTCTTTTTGACCAGAGTCTCAATATCTCGAGTCATCCAGGGTTCCCTACTTCTACCAGCCTTACCCTTCACTCTAAAGGGAATGTGCTTACCCTGCACCCTGGTTAACACATTTTTAAAAGCCTCCCATTTACCAGCCGTCCCTTTGCCTGCCAACAGTCTCCCCCAATCTACCTCTGCAAGTTCCTGTCTGATACCATCAAAATTGGCCTTGCCCCAATTAAGAATTTTAACTCTTGGGCCAGACCTATCATTCTCCATAGCTATCTTAAAACTAATGGAATTATGGTCACTTGTCCCAAAGTGATCCCTCACTAGCACTTCTATCACTTGCCCTTCCTTATTTCCCAAGACGAGGTCAAGTTTTGCCCCCTCTCTAGTCGGTCCGTCCACATACTGAATGAGAAATTCCTCCTGAATACACTCAACAAATTTCCCTCCATCCAAGCCCCTAATGCCATGACTGTCCCAGTCAATGTTGGGAAAGTTAAAGTCCCCCACTACTACCACCCTATTATTCTTGCAGCTATCTGTAATCTCCTTACATATTTGCTCCTCAATTTCCCGCTGACTATTTGGGGGCCTGTAGTACAGTCCTACCAAGGTGATCTCTCCCTTCTTATTTTTCAGTTCCACCCATATAGACTCAGTGGGCGAACCCTCGGATATATCCCCTCTAAGTACTGCCGTGATGTTCTCCCTAATCAAAAACGCCACTCCCCCTCCTCTCTTACCTCCTGTTCTATCCTTTCTATAGCATCTGTAGCCCGGAACATTGAGCTGCCAGTCCTGCCCCTCCCTTAGCCATGTTTCAGTCATAGCTATAATATCCCAGTCCCATGTGCCCGTCCATGCCCTGAGTTCATCCGCTTTGCCCGTCAGGCCCCTTGCATTGAAATAAATGCAGTTTAATGTAGACCTTCCTTGCTCTCTGCCCTGCTTTCTCTGGTCATGCTTTACACACTCTCCCTTCCTGCCTTTTGTTACTGTCCCCACTGACTTCCTACATCGGTTCCCATCCCCCTGGCACATTAGTTTAAACCCTCCCCAACTGCACTAGCAAACACCCCCCCGAGAACATTGGTTCCGGTCCCACCCAGATGCAGACCGTCCGATTTGTACAGGTCCCACCTCCCCCAGAAACGGTCCCAATGTCCCAGGAATTTGAAACCCTCCCTCTTGCACCATCTCTCAAGCCACGTATTCATCCTAGCTATCCTGTCATTCCTACTCTGACTATCACGTGGCACTGGTAGCAATCCTGAGATTACTACCTTTGAGGTCCTACTTTTTAGTTTAACTCCTAACTCCCTAAATTCAGCTTGTAGGACCTCATCCCGTTTTTTACCTATATCGTTGGTGCCTATATGCACCACGACAGCTGGCTGTTCACCCTCCCCCTCCAGAATGCCCTGCAGCCGCTCCGAGACATCCTTGACCCTTGCACCAGGGAGGCAACATACCAACCTGGATTCTCGTTTGCGTCCGCAGAAACGCCTGTCTATTCCCCTTACGATTGAATCCCCTATCACTATAGCTCTGCCACTCTTTTTCCCGCCCTTCTGTGCAGCAGAGCCAGCCACGGTGCCATGAACCTGGCTGCTGCCACCTTCCCCTGGTGAGCCATCTCCCCCAACAGTTTCCAAAACGGTAAATCTGTTTTGGAGGGAGATGACCGCAGGGGATCCCTGCACTGCCTTCCTACTCTTCCTCTGTCTGTTGGTCACCCTTTCCCTATCTGCCTCAGTAATTTTAATCTGCGGTGTGACCAACTCACTGAATGTGCTTTCCACAACTTCCTCAGCATCGCGGATGCTCCAAAGTGAGTCCATCCGCAGCTCCAGAGCCGTCAAGCGGTCTAACAGGAGCTGCAGTTGGACACACTTCTTGCAGATGAAGGAGTCAGGGACACCAGAAGGGTCCCTGACTTGCCACATCTCACAAGAGGAGCATGACACGGGTCTGAGCTCTCCTGCCATGACTTAAACCTGAAGTTAAATTTGAACTACACTACACAGCTAGGAGAAAGTCAAAGAGAGAGAAATCACTTACCAGTTACAAGCCAAACACTTACCTGCTGGCTGTGATGTAGTTGCTCCAGAGACTCCCTCACAGGTCTGCTTCTCTGCACCTCCTTCAGGTGAGCACCAAATTCCCTTAACTAGTTAATTACTTTACTTAATTAACTTGATTTTTTTTTTTTTTTTTTTTTGTCACTCCCCTCTTACCCGAACTCAGCCTTACCCAAACTCAGATACACTCTGTTTGCCTTCAGCACTCTGTTTCTAAAGGCACTTCAGCCACACCCTTTGTATCCTTCCTGATTTACAGTCAGCCAATAGGCCTGCTCCCGAAACTGATCTCCCGAAACTACCAGCTGACCTGCAAGGTAAGGAAGTGGTTATGCAGTACTTACCTCACCCACAGCGCGCCCTTTTAAACTGTCCCCTCTGCCTCGCAGCTCCCGCGCTTTTTGAAACTCCCGCGCTGTTTCCAAGGTCCTGGCTCCCTCTCTCTCCCGAACAGCTGACCTGCAAGGTAAGGAAGTGGTTATGCAGTACTTACCTCACCCACAGCGCGCCCTTTTAAACTGTCCCCTCTGCCTCACAGCTCCCGCGCTTTTTGAAACTCCCGCGCTGTTTCCAAGGTCCTGGCTCCCTCTCTCTCCCGAACAGCTGACCTGCAAGGTAAGGAAGTGGTTATGCAGTACTTACCTCACCCACAGCGCGCCCTTTTAAACTGTCCCCTCTGCCTCGCAGCTCCCGCGCTTTTTGAAACTCCCGCGCTGTTTCCAAGGTCCTGGCTCCCTCTCTCTCCCGAACAGCTGACCTGCAAGGTAAGGAAGTGGTTATGCAGTACTTACCTCACCCACAGCGCGCCCTTTTAAACTGTCCCCTCTGCCTCGCAGAGGCAGAGCTCCCGCACTCTCCTACTCTATTGCTGGTCGCTGCGACCTCAAATTCCTGAGGGTTTATGAGGCGTGCGGGAGCAGAGAGAGCCGGGACAGGGAAAACAGCGCCGGAGGAGAGAGCCGGGAGATTTAAAAAGCGCGAGAGGAGAGAGCCGGGACAGCGAAAACAGCGCGGGAGCAGAGAGAGCCGGGACAGCGAAAACAGCGCCGAGGAGAGAGCCGGGAGATTTAAAAAGCGCGGGAGGAGAGAGCTGGGACAGCGAAAACAGCGCGGGAGCAGAGAGAGCCGGGACAGCGAAAACAGCGCCGGAGGAGAGAGCCGGGAGATTTTAAAAGCATGGGAGGAGAGAGCCGGGACAGTGAAAACAGCGCGGGAGCAGAGAGAGCCGGGACAGAGAAAACAGCGCCGGAGGAGAGAGCCGGGAGATTTAAAAAGCGCGGGAGGAGAGAGCCGGGACAGCGAAAACAGCGCGGGAGCAGAGAGAGCCGGGACAGCGAAAACAGCGCCGGAGGAGAGAGCCGGGAGATTTTAAAAGCGCGGGAGGAGAGAGCCGGGACAGCGAAAACAGCGCGGGAGCAGAGAGAGCCGGGACAACGAAAACAGCGCCGGAGGAGAGAGCCGGGAGATTTTAAAAGCGCGGGAGGAGAGAGCCAGGTCAGCGAAAACAGCGCGGGAGCAGAGAGAGCCGGGACAGGGAAAACAGCGCCGGAGGAGAGAGCCGGGAGATTTTAAAAGCGCGGGAGGAGAGAGCCAGGTCAGCGAAAACAGCGCGGGAGCAGAGAGAGCCGGGACAGCGAAAACAGCGCCGGAGGAGAGAGCCGGGAGATTTTAAAAGCGCAGGAGGAGAGAGCCGGGACAGCGAAAACAGCGCGGGAGCAGAGAGAGCCGGGACAGCGAAAACAGCACCAGAGGAGAGAGCCGGGACATTTAAAAAGCGCGGGAGGAGAGAGCCGGGACAGCAAAAACAGCGCGGGAGCAGAGAGAGCCGGGACAGCGAAAACAGCGCCGGAGGAGAGAGCCGGGAGATTTTAAAAGCGCGGGAGGAGAGAGCGGGGACAGCGAAAACAGCGCGGGAGCAGAGAGAGCCGGGACAGCGAAAACAGCGCCGGAGGAGAGAGCCGGGAGATTTAAAAAGCGCGGGAGGAGAGAGCCGGGGCAGTGAAAACAGTGCGGGAGCAGAGAGAGCCGGGACAGCGAAAACAGCGCCGGAGGAGAGAGCCGGGAGATTTAAAAAGCGCAGGAGGAGAGAGCCGGGGCAGTGAAAACAGTGCGGGAGCAGAGAGAGCCGGGACAGCGAAAACAGCGCCGGAGGAGAGAGCTGGGAGATTTTAAAAGCGGGGGAGGAGACAGCCGGGACAGCGAAAACAGCGCCGGAGGAGAGAGCCGGGAGATTTAAAAAGCGCGGGAGGAGAGAGCCGGGACAGTGCTGGGAGAGGTGAGTGCACAAAAGGTGTGGCAGGAGTGCCTTTAGACACGGAGTGCTGATTGGAACAGAGTGCATCTGAGTTTAGGTGAGTGACTGAGTTCGGGTGAGTGGCGAGAGAGGGCTGTGTTTTTGTTGGTGTTCGGGTTTATCCTTGAGGTTCTATAAAGAAATTTTTTTTAAAAAAATATTTTAATTAATTAACTAGTTGAATATGGCAGGACAGGTGATGTGCTGTTGCTGCATGATGATGGAACTCGTTGATCCCATTGAGACCGTCAGTGACCACATCTGCAGCAAGTGTTGGCTGCTCGAGGAACTTCGGCTCAGAATTGATGAGCTGGAGACCGAGCTGCACACACTGCGGCACATCAGGGAAGGGGAACATTACCTGGACGCTTTGTTTCAGGAGGCAGTCACACCCGGTTGAATAAGTACTGTTAATTCGGACAGTGGTCAGGGACAGAGTGGTGTGACTGCAAGGGAGGCAGGTAGGGGGATCCTGAGTTTAGGAGTTGAGGAGCCTCAGCCCTTGACCTTGTCCAACAGGTATGAGGTACTTGCTCCCTGTGTGGATGAGGAAGAGGGCTGTAGGGAGGATGCGTTGACTGACCACTGCACCGTGGTACAGGAAGCCATTCAAGAGGGGGGAGCAAAAAGACAAGTGGTAGTTGTAGGGGATTCTATAATTAGGGGGATTGATGGCATCCTTTGTAAGCCAGATCGAGAGTCCCGCATGGTATGTTGCCTGCCCGGTGCCAGGGTGAGGGACATCTCTGATCAGCTTGAAAGGATTTTGGAGAGGGAGGGGGAGGATCCAGTTGTTGTGGTCCACGTTGGGACTAACAACATAGGTAAGACTAGGAAAGAGGACCTGTTTGGGGATTATCAAACACTAGGGACTAAATTAAAGAGCAGGTCATCCAGTGTTATAATCTCTGGATTACTACCCGAGCCACGTGCCAATTGGCATAGGATTGAGAAAATTAGAGAAGTTAACACGTGGCTAAAGGAGTGGTGCGGGAAAGAGGGATTCCATTTCATGGGGCATTGGCATCAGTACTGGGGCAGGAGGGATCTGTACCGTTGGGACGGTCTTCACCTGAACCATTCTGGGACCAGTGTTCTAGCGAATAGGATAAATAGGTTGGTCACAAGGACTTTAAACTAGCAAGTTGGGGGGAAGGGAAGTGTAAAGCTATGGACAGTATAATGGTTAATGGAGATCAAGGCTACGTGACAGGTTATTATGTAGAGATATGGGTTCAAAGACAAGGAAAATTAGGAGAAAGGGTAAAAGGAAAAATAAATTGCGAAAAGTTACTGATCAAGGTGTTAGGATTCATAACAAAGACATAAAAAACAGCATAAGTGTACTTTACCTGAATGCTTGTAGTATACGAAATAAGGTAAATGAGTTGATGGCTCAAATCATCGTGAATGACTATGATTTAGTGGCCATTACTGAAACATGGTTAAAAGATGGTCACGGCTGGGAGTTAAATATCCAAGGGTATCAGACTATACGAAAGGATAGAATGGACGGTAAGGGCGGTGGTGTAGCTTTGTTGTTTAAGGATGGCATCCGGGCAATAGTAAGGGATGATATCGGTGCTATGGAGGACAAGGTTGAATCAATTTGGGTGGAAATCAGGAATAGTAAGGCGAAAAAGTCACTGATAGGAGTAGTCTATAGGCCACCAAATAGTAACAGGATGGTAGGGCAGGCAATAAGCAAATAAATAACGGATGCATGTAGAAATGGTACAGCGGTTATCATGGGAGATTTTAATCTGCATATCGATTGGTTTAACCAGGTTGGTAAAGGCAGCCTTGAGGAGGAGTTTATAGAATGTGCCCGGGATAATTTCCTGGAACTGTATGTAATGGAACCTACAAGGGAACAAGCGGTCCTAGATCTGGTCCTGTGTAATGAGGCAGGATTGATTAATGATCTCATAGTTCGGGATCCTCTTAGAAGGAGCGACCACAATATGGTGGAATTTAAAATACTGTTGGAGGATGACAAGGTAAAATCAAACACTAGTGTTTTGTGCTTAAACAAAGGCGATTACAATTGGATGAGAGAAGAACTAGCTCAGGTAGACTGGGAGCAAAGACTTCATGGTGAAGCAGTTGAGGAACAGTGGAGAACCTTCCGAGCGATCTTTCACAGTGTTCAAAAAAGGTTCATACCGACAAAAAAGAAAGACGATAGAAAGGGGAAAAATCGACCGTGGATATCTAAGGAGGTGAGGGAGAGTATCAAATTGAAGGAAAAAACATACAAAGTGGCAAAAATTAGTGGGGGACTAGAGGACTGGGAAGTCTTTAGGGGACAACAGAAAGCTACTAAAAAAGCCATAAAGAAGAGTAAGGTAGACTATGAAAGTAAACTGGCTCAGAACATAAAAGCAGATAGTAAAAGCTTCTACAAATATATAAGACAAAAAAGTGTGGCTAAGGTAGATATTGGTCCTTTGGAAGATGAGAAGGGAGATTTAATAATAGGAGACGGGGAAGTGGCTGAGGAGCTGAACAGGTTTTTTGGGTCAGTCTTCACAGTGGAGGGCACAAATAACATGCCAGTGACTGATGGAAATAAGGATATGATAGGTGAGGACCTTGAGATGATTGTAATCACTAAGGAGGCAGTATTGGGCAAGCTAATGGGCTAAAGGTCGACAAGTCTCCTGGCCCTGATGGGATGCATCCCAGAGTGTTAAAAGAGATGGCTAGGGAAATTGTAAACGCACTAGTGATAATTTATCAAAATTCACTAGACTCTGGGGTGGTCCCAGAGGATTGGAAAGTAGCAAACGTGACACCACTGTTTAAAAAAAGAGGTCGGCAGAAAGCGGGTAATTATAGGCCAGTAAGCTTAACTTCGGTTGTAGGGAAAATGCTGGAATCTATCATTAAGGAGGAAATAGCGGGGCACCTGGAGGGAAATTGTCCCATTGGGCAGACACAGCATGGGTTCATAAAGGGTAGGTCATGTCTGACTAATTTGGTAGAATTTTTTGAGGCCATTACCAGTGCAGTAGATAACGGGTAGCCAATGGATGTGGTATATCTGGAATTCCAGAAAGCTTTTGACAAGGTGCCACACAAAAGGTTGCTGCATAAACTAAAGATGCATGGCATTGAGGGTAAAGTGGTAGCATGGGTAGAGGATTGGTTAACTAACAGAAAGCAGAGAGTGGGGATAAATGGGTGTTTCTCTGGTTGGCAACCTGTAACTAGTGGGGTCCCTCAAGGATCAGTGTTGGGCCCGCAGTTGTTCACAATTTACATAGACGATTTGGAGTTGGGGACCAAGTGCAATGTGTCAAAGTTTGCAGACGACACTAAGATGAGTGGTAAAGCAAAAAGTGCAGAGGATACCGGAAGTCTGCAGAAGGATTTGGATAGGTTAGGTGAATGGGCTAGGGTCTGGCAGATGGAATTCAATGTTGCCAAGTGTGAGGCTATCCATTTTGGGAGGAATAACACCAGAATGGATTATTATTTAAACGGTATGATGTTAAAACATGCTGCTGTGCAGAGGGACCTGGGTGTGCTGGTGCACGAGTCGCAAAAAGTTGGTGTGCAGGTGCAACAGGTGATGAAGAAGGCTAATCGAGTTTTGTCTTTCATTGCTAGAGGGATGGAGTTCAAGACTAGTGAGGTTATGCTGCAATTGTATAGGGTGTTGGTGAGGCCGCATCTGGAGTATTGTGTTCAGTTTTGGTCTCCTTACCTGAGAAAGGACATATTGGCACTGGAGGGAGTGCAGAGGAGATTCACTAGGTTGATCCCAGAGTTGAGGGGATTAGATTATGACGAGAGGTTGAGTAGACTGGGACTGTACTCATTGGAGTTTAGAAGGATGCGGGGGGGATCTTATTGAGACATATAAAATTATGAAGGGAATAGATAGGATAGATGCGGGCAGGTTGTTTCCACTGGTCAGGGAAAGCGGAACTAGGGGGCATAGCCTCAAAATAAGGGGAGGTAGATTTAGGACGGAGTGTAGGAGGAACTTCTTCACCCAAAGGGTTGTGAATCTCTGGAATTCCTTGCCCAGTGAAGCAGTTGAGGCTCCTTCTTTAAACGTTTTTAAGAAAAAGATAGATGCCTTTCTAAAGTATAAAGGGATTCGGGGATATGGTGTACGGGCCGGAGAGTGGAGCTGAGTCCACAAAGATCAGCCATGATCTCATTAAATGGCGGAGCAGGTTCGAGGGGCCAGATGGCCTACTCCTGTTCCTAGTTCTTATGTTCTTATGTTCTTATGTTCCTTTGCCTTCATTGCCATTTTTCTTATCTGAATGCTTTTTTAAAATTTGGAACGAGGGGTACCAAGGTGGTGCTGTAAACACGGGTATGGCGTGCGCTATTTTCCGGAATACAAACTCCCGACAGTTTTTCGCAACAAACATCTATCAGTTTTACCTTATAGCCCTGTTAGTTACGCATGCATTAACACGCTTCCGAATTATGAGGATTGATCAGAACTGCTTGAACACTTGTGGTTTTTCTGTTCCCAATTGGACTCTAATTCAAATTTTGGGTTCTCCCGGAGTGGTTAGGCCACTTCTAAGTCAGGTCCCGTCAGAATGTTGCCAGTAAATGTTGCTAACTTTGGTTGGCTCTTAATTCGTTGCTCGTTGTGTCTTTACTTAATTTGCTCTGTTTCTGTAACCTTTGCTCTAGAGTCGCCAGGTATCTTTATGATACCGCCACGAGGTTCAAGTTCAAGTGCTGATCAATAACTCAATACACCAATTAGTAAGATTCAAATCAAAACACATTTATTATACACAGTAAATCACTACTCATGCATAAAACTCTACTTTCTAGACTATCTCTATCACTAAAAGGCTTATACTTAGCTTCGGAACTGGCCCACCAGGTCAGGGGAACAAATGGCCTTTCGTTCGATTCTGAGTCTGCAGGATTCAAAAGCTGGTATGGACTGGTAGCTAAGACCGCCTATCTCGTAGCGTGTGTTGACTTGAGACTTACTTGGTTGATGCGGCAGCTAGGCAGGTCACTGTCAAGGGTTGTTTCGAGCTGCTGAGTGACTCTGCCAAGAAGGATGAATTGAACTTGGGGACTCTACTTTATAGTCCCCAGGGGCTTCACGCCATTCGGGGCGGACCCCTTATCTGGTTCCAAGTGATTGGACTATGTTCCGATCACTTGGATCGATTTCTCCAATACTGGAGCTGTTCCCTGATTGCTGGGCGGTCCCTAAATGTCCGTTGGCCTTCCTTTGTCTTGGCTCCTGCTGGCGCCGAGGAGTCAGGCTTGGCCTTATTCACCTTACATGTTTCAATTGTTCCCAGGGATCGCTCATTAATATGCAGGTGGCTGTTGGTTTCAGTGCTGTCTGGGTTTCTGCAAGTTCTAATACACAGGAAACTTTGCACATGCTAGTTTTTCCTGGCTTGACTGAATTTCCCTGCATTCTTTGCGGATCTCCATTTTAAGTCGGGAAGTGGCCAACCCAGGTGGCTACACTGACCTCATTACAACCTCGGTCCAAACATGGTCCAAGCCACTCACCATCCTGACTTAGAAATATATTTCCATTACATAATAATACTAATAATAATAATAATCGCTTATTGTCACAAGTAGGCTTCAATAAAGGTACTGTGAAAAGCCCCTATTCCGCCGCCTGTTCGTGGAGGCCAGTACGGGAATTGAACCCGCGCTGCTGGCATTGTTCTGCATTACAAGCCAGCTGTTTAGCCCACTGTACTAAACCAGCCCCTCTATCACTGGGTAAAAATCCTGGCTCTTCCTGCCTAACAGCACTGTGGGTGTACCTACACCACATGCACTGCAGCGGTTCAAGAAGGTGGCTACCGCCACTTTCTCAAGGGCAATTAGAGATGGGCAATAAATGCTGGCCTAGCCAGTGATGCCCACGTCCAGAGAACATATATTGAAATGAAATGAAATGAAAATCGCTTATTGTCACAAGTCGGCCTACTCAGGAGCAGGTAATATTTTCTGCCTACAATTTTCCGGGCAATACTGTCTGCTTTCCACTAATTGGGAGCCGAGAAGGCCATTACTTATCTCTTTTCCTCAAACTAAGAGGGTACAAAAAAATCAGCAATACTCCCAATCATGAATGTTTTCCCGTGGTCCAGGCAGGAATAGGCAGGTATGTGGGTTTTGCTGCTCCACACGAACCACCTCCGAACCTACTTCGTCTAACTTTATCCACAAATCCTTCTAATCTTATTTCTATCATGGATTGTCCAGCATGCCCTCAAATGCATCAATGATGGGGCTTAACCTGCTTCAGGGTGTTTTACAAGATGTCAGGGGGAAAAGCATGGTGGGTAGTTAGTACTGTCTGAACCAGTGTGCCTTTTTAACCAATAATAATGTGCAACAAGCGAACATAAAATATAAATGAAGGGCAAAAATATCACTTACATTTTGAAATGACAGGTGCACTTCTACTTTGTAATCAGCAATCGCTTTTAGTCAGTGAGTGCTGCATTCATCTTTTGTGAAGCAACATTTGAAACCACCACTGGCACAAGCGGCTGTATAGAGGGATGGATAAAAGGAAAGATCACGGAGTGGTCAGTGGGGTAGAGGGGGATCATGTTAATTGCATGAGAGGGACATAGGAAAGAACATGACTGAAAAAGTCTCTACTGTGTGTCTCAAAAAACAAACATCCCTTAATCGCTAAGTTCTGATGAAGATTCAGATCGGACTCGAGATGTGAGGCGCGATTTCCCCACCGCGTCGTGCCCAGCTCCGCACTGGGAGGGACCGGTGAATCGCAGGTTGACCCCAAATCAGGCTGTGCACCAGGCGCGGAACCTCGCTGTGCCCGGCACAATCTGGATCTCGCCCTCGTTGGATGTGATCCAGATAATTATATTTAAATGAGCCATGAGGCTCATCTAAGTAGGCTGACACCATATTCATCCTGTGCCCGAGAGTCAACGGCTGTGCCAGCGAGGCCTCAACTGGGCGCCGTTAAGCTCGTTAAGACCAGGCGTGATAGCACCTCAAAGAAGTCTCGCTGGCCATTAGAGCCCTCCAGGTGGTTGGACACAAGGCAGGGTAGAGCTTTGGCTCTCTCCCTGGCACCTGGGCATCTTGACACTGCCAGCCTGGCACACTGGCAGTGCCACCCAGGCACCTAGCAGTGCCAACATGGGACTGCCAGCGTGCCAGGTTGGCATTGCCAAAGGAAGGGGCCTGTGGGCCATTAGTGGGCTGGTTTAGCACAGTGGGCTAAACAGCTGGCTTGTAATGCAGAACAAGGCGGGCAGCGCAGGTTCACTTCCTGTACCGGCCTCCCCAAAAAGCGCCGGAATGTGGCGACTAGGGGTTTTCACAGTAACTTCATTGAAGCCTACTTGTGACAATAAGCGATTATTATTATTATTATTATTCCCATGAAAGGTGGTGTGAGGGGGGGCTTGAGGATGCCAATGAAGTTTGGAGGGAGTGAAGGCTTTCCTGAAAGCCAGGGGTGCCGAAACGGGGCGGGTTTTAAGATCGAGCAGCCATTCATAATGGCGGCCGATCTGTGAGGAGCAGGTTCTGCTGGCGAGCTCAGCTCCGCAGTGCAGGAAAACTTCCGAAGTGTGACCTCGACGGGGAGAAACTCCCCGAGGCCCCCTGCTAAGTGCCGTTGAGTAGTGGTGTCAATCTCGGCACTGCAGCCGGCGAGAAACACCCTGCCAAACACACCCGAAACTGGACTTGGACATTTTTCCGGTGAACCATGTCCGTTAACTCTGTCTTTCCCGCCACAGATGCTGCCAGACCTGCCGAGGTTTTCTAGCTTACTCAGTTTTTATTTCAGATTTCCAGCATCCGCACTATTTTGTTTTTATCCATTAATCACTGTGTCAAATATTTATCCATATCTCTAGTTCTCCCCTGTCTGCTGGTGCAGTCCATTCCATGTGTTGTCCACTTTCTGTGTAGCATTCTTGGTTACGAATTTAAAACAAGACTTGATTTGATCCTATGGTGGAATGGTGGCACAGTGGTTAGCACTGCTGCCTCACAGCGCCAGGGACACGGGTTCAATTCCGACCTCGGGTGACTGTGTGGAATTTGCAATGTTCTCCCCGTGTGTGCGTGGGTTTCCTCCGGGTGCTTCGGTTTCCTCCCACAGTCCAAAGAAGTGCAGGTTAGGCGGATTGGCCATGATAAATTGCCCTTTAGTGTCCATGGATGGGACTACGGGGTTACAGAGATACGGCGAGGGAGTGGACCTGGGTAGCCCACTTTCAGAGGGTCAGTGCAGACTCGATGGGCCTAATGGCTTCCTGATGCACTGTAGGGATTCTATAAGTTCTATGCCACCTTCTAATTGGGCCATTTGTTTAGGTTGCCAAGGCACTCAGAAGGGAGCCTCATGAATACATGCAAGTTGAGGCCTATTAACAGGCAACTGAGTGAGAGACGTGTCACTCTAAAACCTGGCAGGAACAGAAGGCCTCTGAGGCACGATCGTTCCTCAGAAGGAGAACCTGGCCTCTGCTGCACAGGCTGTTATCCCTTCCCATCAACAAAACAGCTCAGATCCTTCCCTTGATTCAGATGAGTGGTCTCCGGGTGCTCCCAATTCTGATTTGCTAAATGGCAGCAAGATGCTTCTTTCCACCAGTTTGGAGCAAACAAGAGGCTAGCAGTGTGCGAGTGAAGCCCGGGAGTTAAATTAGCCTGAGCCTCAAACTCATGACATTCAGCAGCTTTCACCCTCTCCTGAAACATGATGATTTTTGGCCAATTTCAGAGCAGGCTCATTAAACAAGCATGAGGCCTGATCCAGTGTGTGGGCACGGACATTTAGCTCCTCAAACGTAAACCTTGGGCGGGATTCTCCCAGCCCAGGGCTGGGCCGGAGAATCCCCGCAACCGGGCCACGCCGCCCCGAGGCCGGCACGCGATTCTCCGCGAAGTGCGTTTGGCTCGGCGCCTGTCGTGGGCCACTGTACGGAGCCGGGCCACCAATTCCCGGCCCAGGATGGGCCGAGCAGCCGCTCTAAACAGGCAGAGTCCCGCCGGCGATGTCCACACCTGGTTGCAGCCAGTGGGAACTCTGCGCACAGGGTCAGCACGCGGCCTGTGGGGGGTTGGGGCTCCGACCCCGGGGGAGTCCTCTGATGGGGCCTGGCCCGCGATCGGGGCGCACCAATCGGCGGGCCGGCCTCTCACTCCCCGGGCCTATTTTCTTCCGCGCCGGCCCCTGAACCCCCGCGCCATCTTGCGTTGGGGCCGGCGCATTGAGGGAGGCCACCGCGCATGCGCAGGTCCCGCGGTGCACAGTTCACGCCGGAATGGGAGGCTGGAGCGGCGTGAACCACTCCAGCACCGTGCTGGCCCCCTGTATGGGCCAGAATCGGTACTCCCAGCGGCCCGTTCACGCCGTCGTGAAACGTGACGGCTTTTCCGACGGCGTGGACACTCATTTCATACTCAGGCAACAGGGGAAATGAGATCCAATGCAACCCCCCCCACCCCCCCACCCCACCACCCTCAATTGTATCTGACGCAAAACACCGTAGTTTGCTCCTATCCCTGTCACTCCCAAGCCCACACTTGAAATCTATAGTCTCTGGTCAAACAGGAGAGAAACTGAAAAAAGATACAATAGATCTTGTAACAAAAAAAAATTGACTTTGCAAGGAAATGCATGCATTCGGAGCCAATCAGCATTGAAAAAAAAGGAAAACAGTAGTGAAAAGAGTCTGAGTAATTAAGTGGTCGGTGTGTAGGGGAGAAACAGTTGCACAGATTGAGTAAATTGCCCATTCATTAGCAACGTGGTATTGGAGGGGAATTACAAATAGACAGCACAGCCCACAGTAATTCAATCTAACCTTATATTTACAGAAAACACTGAGATAATGAAGAGAAAAATTACCAGATGCATATTGGATTGCACGGAGGTGTGGAGGGGGATGGGCAGGGGAAGGGGAGGCTAACATGGATGCTAATAGCCTCTCTCAGGCTGCGAATATTTCTCTACAACACAATCATAGTTTTCAGTTTAAGGGCCTCTGGGGAGGTGAGATGAAGCAAGGTGAAAAAAAAATGTAATTTATAACATGTCTGTGGAATAGAATTTATCACTGGATAAGCTCGCCACTGCTCAATTGATATGTAGTTGATTTCAAACAACAACCCCCCTCAGGCGCCCACAGGGGAGACTTTTAGATTTTACGCTTGGATATATCAGTTTAACTCGCCATTTACCAAACAACAGCTGATGACAGCACAAACGAGTTGTTCTGCAAAAGCAGGGTGGCGGGGGGGGGGGGGGGGTGGAGATAAACATGCACACACCATAACCTTAGAAACCTGGAGAGAATACACTGAGAAATGTATGAAAGGAAAAGACTTTTAAAGAAAAAGAGGTTTGCAGACTGACAGCTCACTGCCACTACCTGGGCTGCATTTCCTTCATATCTTGTGCTCTTTCTGACTCTCCAACAATGACACTGCACACAGACAATCATTTCACTAGTTTATTTTGCTGGAGGATGCTCCGGATAAGTGTAAAGAATTGTGTGACCTTGGTCTGCACTCGAGCTCGTAAAGACAATACAAATAATAAATACAATTTTTAGCAGCACCAGCTCCTGTCCTGGGTGCTGCAGCGCGTCAACCCTTTCCCATTCCACCCGGCCTCTCTTGTTCTCTGTCCCCTTCCCTAGGATATTGTTCCCTTCTCTGCTTCTTTCACATTTGCATTCATTTGCTTTTCATCTTCATGTCTTGTTCTTTTTGCGTGTTTTCTATTTCTTTTCTCCCTTCTCTTCCAAGAGAACGACCTAATGGTCCTAATTCAGCAGCAGCGAATGAAAGCAATACTCTTCCCCTAAATGCAAAATATACAATGATCCGCACCATTAAGGGTTGTCGTATCAACCATGTTTTTGTATCAATGCTTGGTGGCAATCGTTTGCAAATGCGAATATCAGTCAGGTGAAGAACATTTACCTAAAAAGCACTGCAAATCCATAACACAGGTCGGTATTATCTATTATGCATAGATTTACATATCAATCATCTATACACATTGTTGATGCACTTCCTTTCCGTCCAGATTCAGGTGTCACATTTCCTGTACCACATTCCGATTTTGTGATGCATCAGACAAATTGTTGTCACACACAATTATTTCGCCGTCATTCTATTTTCCTTTTACCTCCGATTGGTTGGTATGTAAGCAAATCAATTGAGATTTGCATTTTAATTTGATCCTATGCAGATCTGTTCGGAAGAGAAGGAAAATCTCCATGAAAATTGTTTCCTTGCTACCCTTTTTCTTCAGCCGGCTGATTGCAGCCAGGATCAAATCAATTTCCTGAAAAATTGAAAGGCGGCGGGTTCCTTGGCGTTTGTGCCAAGTTTCATCTGCCCGAGGTTTACTCTGCTAACCCCACCAATCTTCTCAGGATATGGGTGAAACCCTGTGATGTAACGTGTGGCAATGGTGGGCTAGAGGTGCACCTGTAACTTATGTCAGCAGCATCTTAATCGAGTCTTAAGAGGTGCAGAAAATTGTCTCGGGTCAATCAGAGGACAGGAGGATGCCTTGGTTCTCTGAACAGAGTGATGGAGATCTTAGTGAAACAGTCTGGGGAGACAAAGGATATCCTTTTCCAATCTGATGGTACCACTGTTGGCCATAATGCAACAGAGAAATGGACCTCCACTCTGCTTTTCCTCACACTGTGAATAGTTACTACTTTCCTCTCAACTACGAGATTCGCTTGCCGAAGTGTTTTTTCCAACCATTCTGTGAACGGCGGTAAGTCGGCTCAAAAATGGGGTTGGAGTGAAAAATCTTTTCCATGGCAAATATTGGCACGGCAAGCTTATAAATAAAAAGGGTTCCAGCAATCCAGGGAATGACCCAAGCAACAGACTTTCACCCATTTGAAATAGCTTTGGGTAGCGATATCACCCTCACAATCAAAATGTGGAGTCCTGGCTTCTCAGCAGGGATAGTGGACAACCTCCGCATCCCTTCACTTCCCACTACTCCTGCATTAACTCACCTCCTAAACTTGGCAACCTCCTGCGACCTAGAGTTAACCATAAACTGATATGTCATTGCGATATAAGCTACATCCCTGTCCCTCACCACTTTCATTCTGAATAAGGGAGGACTTGGATGTGACTGACAGGTATTGCAGAGAAAACCCTGGAAGAAGATGCACTGGCATTGACTCTTCCTCCTCCCAACAGTTCCGGACAGTTTTCAGGTAGAAACAGGGTTGTGAAGAGATGGTAATCAGTTCAATCAGTTATTTAATTTTTACATGACAGTGTTATCCTGTTGTTTGTTTACTTTTATAGTTCATTTACGGGATGTGGGTGTCGCTGGCTAGACCAGCATTTATTGCCCATCCCTAGTTGCCCTTCAGAAGGTGGTGGTGAGCTGCCTTCTTGAACCACTGCTGTCTCTGAGATGTAGGTACACCCATAGGAGGGGGTCCTGGGATTTTGACTCAGCTAAGGAACAGCAATATATTCCCAAGTTAGGATGATGAGTGCCTTGGAGAGGAACATCCAGGTGATAGTTCCCATGTCTCTGCTGCCCTTTCCCTTGTCCTTCTCGATGGCAGTGATCATGGGTTTGGAAGGTGCTACTCAAGGAGCCTTGGTGAGTTGCTGCAGTGCAACTTGTAGATGGTGCACACAGCTGCTACTGTGCTGCGGTGGTGGAGGGAGTGAATGTTTGTGGAAGAGATGCCAGTCAAGTGAGCTGCCTTTGTAGGTGTTGAGCTTCTTGAGTGTTGTTGGAGCTGCACTCATCCAGGCAAGAGGGAAGTATTCCATTGCACGCCTGACTTGTGCCATTTAGATGGTGGACAGGCTTTGGGGAGACAGGAGGTGAGTTACACATCGTTGGATTCCTAGCCTCTGACCTGCTCTTGTAGCCACAGTATTAATATAGATTATCATAGAATTTACAGTGCAGAATGGCTAGTCCAGTTGCGTTTCTGGTCAATGGTAACTCCCCGGTTGTTGATAGTGGGACATGCAGCAATGGTAATGCCATTGAATGTCAAGGGGTGTTGATTAGATTCTCTCTTGTTGGAGATGGCCATTGCCTGGAACTTCTGGGGTGCGAATGTAACTTGCCACTTGTCAGCCAAAGCTTGGATTTTTTCCAGGTCTTTCTGCATTTGGACATGCTTCAGTACTGCTTCAGTAACTGAATGGTGCTGAACATTGTGCAGTCATCTGAAACATCCCCACTTCTGAACTTATGATGAAAGGGAGACCATTGATGAAGTAGCTGAAGATGGTTGGGCCTAGGACACTACACTGGGGAACTCCTGAAGTGATGTCCTGGAAATGACATGATTGAACTCCAACAACCACACTCATCTTCCTTTGTGCCAGGTATAACACCAACCAGTAGAGCGTTTTCCCCCTGATTCCCATTGACTCCAGTTTTGCAGGGGCTTTTTGATGCCATACTCGGTCAAATGCTGCCTTGATGTCAAGGGCAGTCAATCTCACCTGACCTCTGGACTTCAGCTTGTTTCTCCATATTTGAACCGAGGCTGTAACGAGGTCACGAGCTGCATGTAAACTCAATCACAATGGAAAGGTGTAGAATTTCTTTTTTTAATGGAAATCTGATAATATAAGCCATTAACTTCAGTACTTTCATCTGTGTGACTGAGGAATAATTCTGGAAACTACACTTCACTCAGCGAGAGAAGCTAATTTTTTCACATTGTCAAATGATTTGAGTTGTCAGCATTAAAATTGCATGATCCAGGGAGAGGGGGCCAGGAATTCCCATTGACCAAAAACGTCAGCTACATAAATATTGTAGCTACTTAAATCGGGTCAGAGGCTGACTATTCTGCAGAGAGTGGCTTGCCCCTTGACTCCCCAGTGCCTGATACTTCACCACCTGCAGAGCATGTCAGGGTGGGGTGAAATAATCTCCACTTGCCTGGATGGGTTGACAAGAAATTCAGGACAAAGCAATCTGTTTGATCAGAAATTACTAACTTAAACATCCGCCGGTGTATTGTATTGTAGATGCAGTGTTTTCTATGTGCATTTAAGTTTCTTTGGCAGCACCTCCGAAATCATGATTTCCACATGCAGTGGGCCAAGGACAGCGGGTGAATGGGAATACCATCACTTCTAACTTCACCGGCAAGTCACGCACCATCCTGGCTTGGATAAATATCACCGTTCATTCTTTGTTACTGGGTCAAAATCCCAGAGCTGCCCACATAACAGCATTGCTGGAGCAACTTCATCACACAGGCTATAGCAGTTCAAGAAGGTGGCCTACCACCACCTTCTCAAGAGCAAGCAGGGATGGATGATACGTATTCAAGTTATCCCCGAGGGAGAGTTGTTCCTGTCAAATCATAGAATCCCTAAAGTGCAGAAGGAGGCCATTTGGCACATCAGGGCCGGGATTCCCCCTACCCGGCTGGAGTGGCGGGAACCACTCCGGCACCTTTAGGGACCAAGCCCTCACCTTGAGGGGCTAGCCCCGCGCCGGAACGGTTGGCACGCCGCCGGCTGGCGGGAAAGGCCTTTGGCGCCACGCCAGCCAGGGTTGGAGGTACCTCGCCGGTCGGCAGAAGGCCGTGGAGACCATGGCCGAGGCGGAAGGAAAAGAGTGCCCCCACGGCACAGGCCCACCCACGGATCGGTGGACCCTGATCGCGGGCCAGGCCACCGTGGGGGCACCCCCTGGGGCCAGATCGCCCCGTGCTCCCCCCCAGGACCCCGGAGCCCGCCCGCGCCGCCAGTCCCGCCGGGAAGGGAGGTGTTTTGATTCAGGCCGGCGGGACTTGCATGACAGCAGTGGGACTTCGGCCCATCGTGGGCCGGAGAATCAGCGGGGGGGCCCGCCGACCAGCGTGGCGCAATTCCTGCCCCCGCCGAATTTTTGGTGCCGGAGAATTCGGCGGGGGGGGGGGCGGGATTCACACCGCCCCCCGGTGATTCTCCGACCCGGCGGGGAGTCGGAGAATACCCGCCCCAGGTCTGCTCTGGCCCTTGCTCCAATAGAGCACCCTACATAGGCCCAATCCCCCGCCCCTATCCCCGTAACCCCAGCTAACCTTTGGGCAGTATTAGCATGGCCAGTTCACCTAAACTGCACATCTTTAGACTGTGAGAGGAAACCGGAGCACCCGGAGGAAACCCACACAGACATGGGGAAAGCGTGCAAACTCCACACAGTTACCTGACATTGGAATTGAACCCTGGTCATAGATTCACCAGAATGTTGCCTGGAATGGAGCATTTAAGTTATAAAGAGAGGTTGAATAAGGGCAGCATGGTGGCGCAGTGGGTTAGCCCTGCTGCCTCACGACGCTGAGGTCCCAGGTTCGATCCCGGCTCTGGGTCACTGTCTGTGTGGAGTTTGCACATTCTCCCATTGTTTGCATGGGTTTCGCCCCCACAACCCAAAGATGTGCAGGCTAGGATTGGCCACGCTAGATTGGCCCTTAATTAGAAAAAATGAGTTGGGTACTCTAAATTTATTTTAAAAATTAAAAGAATAAAAATAAAGAGAGGTTGAATAGGCTTGGGTTATTTTCATTGGAGCAGAGAAGACTGAGGGGACACCTGATCGAGGTGCACAAGATTATGAGGGGCATGGACAGGATGGATAGGGAACAACTGTTCCCCTTTGTTGAAGGGTCAGTTACAAGGAGACACAAGTTCAAGGTGAGAGGCAGGAGGTTTAAAGGGGATTTGAGGAAAAGCCTTTTTACCCAGAGAGTGGTGACGGTCTGGAGTGCTCAGCCTGGGAGGGTGGTAGAGGTGGGTTGCCTCACGTCCTTTAAAAAGTACCTGGATGAGCACTTGACTGTCAGAATAAACAAGGCTATGGACCAAGTTCTGGCAAATGGGATTAGGTAGGTAGGTCAGGTGTTTTTCATGTGTCAGTGCAGACTCGATGGGCCGAAGGGCCTCTTCTGCACTGTATTTTCTGTGATTCTGTGCAATTCTGTGATCTGAGAAAGTGATGAAAAGATAGCTGGTGGGAGAACTGGGGGTGGGTTCAAAGGGAAGTTAAGAGTGCCACTCTCCGGCTTCACTGTTTTCAACTCATTTACAGGTTGTGGGCTGGGCCAGTGTTCATTTCCCAAGCCTAGTTGTCCTTCTTCGTTGTCTTCTGCTGTGTTACATACATAGATACATAGAAGATAGGAGCAGGAGGAGGCCATTTGGCCCTTCGAGCCTGCTCCGCCATTCATCACGATCATGGCTGATCATCCAACTCAATAGCCTAATCCTGCATTCTCCCCATAGCCTTTGATCCCATTCTCCCCAAGTGCTATATCCAGCCGCCTCTTGAATACATTCAATGTTTTAGCATCAACTACTTCTTGTGGTAATGAATTCCACAGGCGCATCACTCTTTGTGTGAAGAAATGTCTCCTTATCTCTGTCTGAAATGGTTTACCCTGAATCCTCAGGCTGTGACCCCTGGTTCTGAACACACCCATCTTTGGAAACATCGTCCGTGCATCTACCCTGTCTAGTCCTGTTAGAATTTTATAAGTATGAGATCCCCCCTCATTCTTCTGAACTCCAGCGAGAACAATCCTAACCTAGTCAATCTCTCCTCATATGACAGTCCCGCCAACCCTAGAATCAGTCTGGTTCACAAAGAGTGACTTGGATATTTTGGAAATGTTTGCAAGGCAGACTGAGGAGGCCAGCAAAGGAAAACAGAAGGAGATAATTTAAAAAAGTCAAAATTGTATCTTCGCCAGGGTTGAAACAATGAGAGACAAGAAGGAGCTTCTAAGGTCCCAGGGCACCTCAGTATATTTGTTGTGCCTTCTGATGGTTCGTTTGTAACAAATTACAATGTGCTTGGAGCGGGATAATGCAATATGTGGCTACATGTTCCCAACTGATTGGAATGTCTTGAAATGATACTTCAGTGTGGAGAAAACAACACACATTATCTTTCCCCTGAAGAGGCAGAGGAGACATTAAGCAGAACCCTGAGCATTAACGGCTTGCATCGGAAACCTCAGAGATTTGGACTCATTCGAAACACTGCAGGTTTTAAAAATGACTAAACTTCACATCACATTTATGCTATTTATCCTTTATGCAAATAGCACAAGAGAGGGCACATTAGGCACGCTGCATGGAATAGCATGCTGCTGGATTGGAAGTGGCACAGCACAGAATAAAATGATACATTATTACCCAGGGATTTTATTCATTGCATCGTTCACATTGAAATGTTGCTGAATGCAGGATCTGTAAGCTGATATAATGGGCTGATATGTGTATAGCTCTAATGTTTCTGCATGCCTATGTGATGTCTGTGTATGGCTCCATGCGTGTGCAAGCATTGGTGTGCCAGAGTGGGTTTAATAAGGACACAGGAGTCCAACCCAAGGAAAAGTAAAAACAAAGTTTAATTTACAAACAGTATATTTACACTCCCTGGTAGACCCCTACCGGGTCCCTCGCTGCTCAGTGCCTTCCTGGCCGACCTTACATACACTGGGTAATAGAGATACCCCGCCCCTAATGGATGAGCTTGTACTCCGCAAGGAGCACGGAGGAGACGGGCATTCCCATCCCGTAGGTCCCGTGCGTGATATTACAGTGGGTTTCAATGTGTGAGGGTCTCGCTGTTCGTATACATAATGTGTGCTTGTCAGACTGCTGTTCCCACTCCAGCCCACACACACAATTTAAAAATACATCACGTTTATTATCTCTTCCTTCCTTTCTAGCCCCATTCTCCAGTAGGACTTTACAAAACTAACCAACTCCCAGGAATATGCCGCTGCCAATTCTGAGTCAACTATTGGCAGGCACATGGAAGCAGGCGGAATATTCCTTCTCTCACAAATGTGCCCATTGTTCATCGTTCCCCACTGAGCTGGCATACTATGATGAAAAGGAGGGACGAGTCTATCAATCATTGGCATAAATAACTACGCAATAACACACCGATACACTGTCTTACGACCTTGATAAATCTTGCCACAAAGAGGGTAGCAGTCAGCTGAGTCTGTTAGAGCTTTGCATTCACTGTTACCTTCAAGAGGCTTTGCAGCACAATAATCATGGGCTGACCTCTTATGTTCCTGATTCTGACACTGCAGATGCGTAAAGGAAGGGAATACTCCACATTTCCAGTTACAGCACAATAACCCATCAAAAATATTTTCCAAATGGAATTGCCCAAGCTGAGCTGTATGGATGTGGGCAGTGAGCCTCATTCTGAGGAAAATAATCCGACAGGGTGGATGCCTAACAACCCCAATTGCAGCATTCCACCAAATCTATTGTTAGTTAATGGCCTGATTCACTGTGCTTTTGACTTTGCTAATGGGTGAGCTATTATGGAGATGGGCTGAGGGGAGCGTAGCTAATGTTGGCAAAATTGGACCGATGCAGGCCAGCACTGGGTCAGTTAAAAGTCACATCAGAGCCATCAGGTTGGCTATTGATGCCTGAAAACATTGACATTACATTCTTGGCTCTGGGGTGCTCCAAATATGTGAGTAGACCTCCATCCGAAACCATGGAGCCATCCGATTTGAATATTGCTGAGCTCAGATCCTGACAGCAGTGGGTGTGTTATATTAGAGAGACCCAGAAAATACTTTGAGATGGGGTGAGGGTCAGGAATGGTAGTGGGGAGGGGGGAGGGGGAGACCCTGTGAGACAGGGCATAGCTCGATTGGTCCCACAGCAAAGCCAGTAGGGAGCAATTGCTCCAACGGGGACCAATAAGAAGAGAGCATGAAGCTTCTTAGCGATGACATGAATGTTCCTACGACTGATAGTAGGCACAAATATAATTTCCAACCCAGATAGAGTCACTCTTGGGAGATAGATATTCCAGGTGACCACACAAACAAAGCCAATGGAAGAGGTACTGGAAGCGAAGAAAGTTGTCCCCCAGCAGAGGTTAAAAAAATGTGAGCCCTAGGCCGAAGAAGATTGAGTGACGATTTCAAGATGCTGCCATGAAATGAAGGATGCGAGCAGCCCTTCAAACTCAAATCAGACACAGAAAAGTCTCCCTGAAGAAGTGCAGCAGGTGGCAGGGTTGGTTGCGGAATCCAATGCCATCCGCTTCTGCAACAGCAGAGAGGAAATTTGCAATAATGGCGATAGGCTTGGAGCAAATGGGATCAGCATGAATCTGCTTGTTCTGTTATTCTATTAGATCACAACCTCCATTCCATTAACCTTCCCCTTCTTATATCATTTGCCATCTTACCTACCACTCTGTACATTGGAGCAAACATCTCACGCAACTTTGGAGCTGAACCAGACTTCCTGCACATAACTTTAAGGAAGCATTGGTTGTGTTGGTATAATGATATATTTTTTGATTAATTTATGAAATGTGGGTGTCACTGGCAAGGCCAGCATTTATTGCCCATTCCTAATTGCTCTTGAGAAGGTGGTGATGAGCTGCCTTGATGAACCGCTGCAGTCCATGAGGTGTAAGTGCACCCACAGTGTTGTTCGGGAGGGAGTTCCAGGATTTTGACCCAGCAACAGTGAAGGAACGTTGATATATTTCCAAGTCAGGGTGGTGAGGGGAACCGCCAGGTGGTGGGGTTTCTATGTGTCTGCTGCTCTTGTCCTCCTAGATGATAGTGGCCGTGGGTTTGGAAGATGCTGCTTAAGCAACCTTGGCGAGCATCTTGTAGATGGTACACACGGCTGCTACACTGCAGCATTGGTGGACCATTTGAATGTTTGTGGAAGGGGGAGCAATCAAGCGGGCTGCTTTGTCCTGGATGGTGTTGAGCTTTTTTAGTGTTGTTGGAGCTGCACTTATTCAGGCAAGTGGAGGGTATTCCACCACACTCCAATACTTGCGCTTGTGGATGGTGGACAGACGTTGGGGAGTCAGGATGTGAGTTAGTTGCTGAAGGATTTCTAGCCTCTGATGGTGTTCCTCCGTCCTGGCAGCCGGCAAATGTGGTTTTCATTGTGACACCCCCACGGCTTCGGGAAATCTGTTGGCGCGAGTGCGCTGCCAGCGAAGTGGAGGATCCCGCCGATGGAGAATCCCACCCATGTACTCTCCTGTGCCACCATCTTGGATCAGTGCTGCACCTGGGGTGGGGAGTGCAGGGGTCTCCTCCGCTCTGGTGCCACATATCAATGTCAATCTGGACAGCACTGTGCTGTGGGACACATGCAGCCATCACAACCAAGTTCAAAAGTTCAACTAGGGGTGGGGTGTGAAGTGAGGCTGCGGGTGGGGGGGGGGGGGGCTGTTAAAGAAGACAAGGAGGGCGCAATGGGGAAGGAAGGCTGAGCAAGGGGGCGGGGATGGAGGGTGATGGCTCTCAATGGCATATAGAGGGGCAAGGAGGTAGGTGAAGAAGACAAACAATGGAAGGCAGAGGGAAGACCGAGGGGAGGAAAGCTGAACCCCAACAAGGCTGCATGAAATGCAGATAAACACGGTGGGTCTAAGGAGTAGCACTTGTGCTGTTGGAAGGGAACACACATAATACGGGAGGGGGGGCGGGGGCAGGGAATGGAGATATGTGAAGCTCATGGGGAGACTCCCTGTAAGTTACGTGCACACAACCTCCAGATGGGGGGGTACAGGTGTATTGTTCATGGATGCCTCGCAGGTGATGAGTTCAGGGGCAAGGTTGGAATATCCACCACCACAATGACAGGATCCGGTATTCGCGGGTGAGGCTGGAGAATAACAGGTGCGATCTCTACCTGCACACCATGAGGTTCCAGGTAAATTGGAGGCACACAGACAGTGAGGGAGGGCGGATCGAATGTGTAGCGTTAAGGTGTAGCTGTGAGCTTTTTGTTCCGGGTTTGAAGTTAAAACCAAGCCCTATTTCTTTGTGCGATCACTCCTGGAGCAAATAATGTTTTGCGCACAGTCTTACAAATGAAGTAAAATATTGGTCCAGTATCCTAGCCACTGTTGGGGTATGGCGGGACGGTAATAATAGTGAAGCGGGAACAGCTGCATCAATTCTGCCATCCCACCAGTGAAGGGGAGTCACAGGTTAACAATTAGTGACCAAACATTCATTTACCATGAGCAACCGAAGCTCATAGTTATGCCAAAGAAAAGGGTGTAGTTCAGAGCCACGTTAGTTCAATCATATAATTCACAAGTTTTTGCCCCCCCACAGAACTCCAAATATCATCTGGAATGAATGCTGCTCACCTCAATGTGTGTGCTAGAGTACCAGGGGTATGGTAGCATGAGGGACAATGCAATCTAAGCTGCCAAAGCCTAGCTGCCCCATTTCTCCCACAGGTTTCTCATTCACAACTTTCTTTTCCGCACACTTTGACCAGTCTGGTCTTCAAACAGCTTTTCAGAAAGGAGGTAAAGTCAGAATGGATCCAGTGGTCCAGGCAGCTTTTCTCAGAATTCTCATTTGACGCAGGCTGCAAAGGAGGGAAAGGCATCAGCGCGCACAGCTTCAGCAGGAGGCACTACATGGGAATATGGCCGGGGGAGCCTGAGCATCAGCAGGGACTGAGGGCCAGAGACCCAGCGGAGACCAATTTCTAAACCAAGGGTCTATCATCCAGGAATCTCCGGCCTACACATGAGTGAGAGACAGCACAGGGCAAGGCAGAGATTGTCCAGAGATCCCCCCCGTCACATGTGGCACATGCTCGAAGAAGTCCTGATGCCATGTGGGTTTTGAGGCTTCCCCTTGCCAGTGGCTCTGGAGGTGACTTTAATTCTTTTGCCTCTGGATCTTTCCAGGGATCACCTGTGGACCTGCGCAGCATTTCTCAATCAGCAACACATCGCTCCATGAAGGAGATGATCAATGCCCTTTACAGGAGAGCCCACCATTTTGTCAACCTTGCTCTGAATGAGGGTAGCCAGGCTCCGTGATTCACGGCAGGTCTGACAGCACCTGTGGAGAGAAAAGGGAGCGAATGTTTCGAGTCTGGGTGATTTGACCTGCTGAGATTGTCCAGTATTTTCTGCTTTTGTTTCAGAATCCAGCATCCGCAGTCATTTGCTTTTGTTAGCACACAGCTAAATCACTGGCTTTGAAAGCAGACCAAGGCAGGCCAGCAGCACGGTTCAATTCCCATTCCAGCCTCCCCGAACAGGCGCCGGAATGTGGCGACTAGGGGCTTTTCACAATAACTTCATTGAAGCCTACTTGTGACAATAAGTGATTTTCATTTTCATTTCATTAGAGATTCACGGACTTTGCAGCTGCCTCAGGCTTCCCAAGAGTGCAGGGTGCAAAAGGCTGCATCAATGTGGCTATATAGGCTCCCTGGCAGCAGCCCCTAATGTTTATAAACTACATGAGCTACTATTCCATCAAAGTGCAGGTCATGTGTGAGCATTGCACGCACATCCTGCATGTGTGTGCATGGTTCCCTGGGAGTTGTCATGACTCCTACATCCTCAGTTACTCCCAGGTATCTGGGACTGTTGAGGGGCCAGAAAGTTTGCAGCAATGGTTGCTGGCAGAATAAGGGCTACTCAAGTAACACTGGCTAATGACTCCTTGCGTCGCTCTTGAACTCCAGCCGAGGAAAACTCCAACAGTGTTCACGTCACCATGCACTCTCTCGTAAAGCAGGCCATTTGACTGCTGAAGTTGCGATTCAGATGCGTGGACCACTCAGGTAGCTCACTGCAATTTTCCGTATCATTGCAGATTGCTGTACCCTTCATAATCTGGTTATGTAGAGAGGTGAGACCTGTCAGAAGGTGAACTGGAGGAGAAGACCTCCTATGAAGATGAGGAGGTGCAGGAAGCCCAGGGGGCTGCTGAGGGACAACATGTGTGTGCTGATGCCACGGAGGAGAGGAGACATGGGAGGTGTGTTTGTGAGACCCTAATGGCTGAAAGGTTCCAGGAAGCGTAACATCAAGTCAGTGTATCAGGACCCATCTCCTCTAGCCCTCTGAACAATTTCCTGGCTTCTGAGGGAACAGCCGAACCATCAGTGAGAGGGCGGGTCCAGCATTCACACTTGCAAGTCGAAGCTAGATGCTTCCCACCCCATGTAAGGAGGCAAACGCTGCCGTGAAGGAAATGCAGATCAGCGTCGGGTTTGCATTCAAAAGTGTATGTCACAGTTTGGGACACTATCAGTTAGGAAACCCGGTTGTGCGGAGAAGCACATATCTGATGAGCCCTCCTCGGACATTGCTGTCCCTTGAGGATCAAGGGTTGAGACCTCACTCTCATACATCTCTGATAAAGAATTACCACATCGCCCCTGGCAACGCGCAAGGTTCCAGAAACAAGTTGCATTGAGGTGCACACCACACAAATGTAAATCTTAAAGGTTTAAGCCACTGTGAGTGTGAGGTAGACTGAATTTCAGAGGAAGAAAATGCTTTTGCCTGGCCATTACGTTCACATAACCATGGAATGGTTTTCAAAAAGTGTGATCTATTTACAGTGACAGAGCACCCCTGAGGTGACATCAACATTTAAAAAATGTCCTAACCCAATCATTGCATGTTGGCCCTGACACCGCAGCAGGGGCAGAGGCAGCTTGCTGACTGCTACGTGCTGATGCCTGTGAGGACCTTGGCAGGCAACCTCTGGTGGCTTGAGACCTGAGGCGTCCGGCTTCGTAAGGGGCAGACGCACCCTTGGCAGCCTCCGCTGCTGGGATTAGTGCGGGCACAGGCAGAGGGGGCTCTGAGCGGTTGTAAATTCTTGGGGTGTCCCGAGTGGAGGCTCCCAGGGTGGCTGGCTGATGCGAATCCTCCCTGTGGGTGGCAGAGGACTCTGGCATGTCTCCAGCAGGAGATTAGGCACCTGGGGGGAGGTTAAGGTGCCCCATCCCCATGTGGCCTACATCCTGATGTGCCTACAAGAGTATGTGGCATTGGAGTGCAGGGCCAAGCATAAATCCAGCAGGGCCTCCTGGACCAAGGTCTCCACGGTGACCTCGAGGCACGTGCATGTCAAAGCCACAACATCAGACAGAATGCGGACGTACTCCTCCATCATTTTCTCTAGGTGTGCACATCACTAACAATCTGTCCTGATCCACCCAAGTTGACGTTACAACCAAGGAAGCACAACAGCGCCTATACTTCCTCAGGCAACTTAGGAAATTCAGCATGTTCACATTGACTCTTACCAACTTTTACAGATGCACCTAGAAAGCATCCTATCTGGTTGCATCACGGCCTAGTATGGCAACTGCTCGGCCCAAGACCGTAGGAAACTACAGAGAACACCGCCCAGTCCATCCCATAAACCTGCCTCCCATCCATTGACTCCATCTACATCTCCCGCTGCCTGGGGAAAGCGGGCAGCATAATCAAAGACCCCTCCCACCCAGGTTATTCTCTCTTCCAACCTATATTTTTCATGTATGGAGCGATCTATCTGCGCTGTACGCAGAACGAAACTGTACCCAGGTTCACCTGACAATAAATCCAAATGCAAATTTAGCTGCAGTGATGTGTGCTCTTGTACTCTTCTAATGATTCCATCTTTCTCCATTTTGTCCACTTCAAACTTCAATTTGTTTTGCAAGCAGATGCTGCACTTTATGGGTGTATCAATTAATGTACCTGCATTCTCCTGAATGTGTAATATTGCTCCTCCCTTAAAACTACCAACCTTGTTGAAACATTCTGGATATTTCAATATTTGGTAATGAACTGGGGTGATAGAAGTAATTTCTGAGGTTGACCTGCTGTATGAGGTCTGACTGTTTCCATGGATTGTCACCAATGTGAGATCATGGCATGTTGGTATACCTACAGTCACTGGGCCTTTAGAGTCCATGATGTAGAATATCTTGACACCCAGGAGGGTTGACTAAACTTGCACTCCAAGAGATTATGGATCCTGCACGTTAAATTGGTGAACCAATGTATGCCGGAAGTAGGTTTCACTATGACCTTCCATATCAATGGATACATGTCTTTTAGAATTTGCAGAGGTGGTATTTTGGCAGTTGTCCCTGTGTCAAGCTTAGTCAAAAACTTTCTTAGTACAGATTATTTGAATCTTGGCATCCACTTCGGACAGAGTGACACCATCTATGTTTTCTATGGGTTTGATGGTTTGAAACATGTAATCACCACTCATCATCTCATCATTCACATCATTGTCATTTTCTGGTTTATCAGTCACCTCATGTGTATGTTTCTGACAGGATATCGGATCGTCTTTCCTATTTCTTGATGGTCCAGTTGTGTACGGTCTGAATGATCAGTGCACGGCTCTTTGTATCTGCATCTGCATCAGCCTTTGCTCTATTGCACTGCCGCTGCCAGGGGCCCTTTCTGCCACCTGCCTTGCAGAATTGCTGGAAAGATGGGCATTTACTTGGTGCATGCAGAAGGCCACATCTCCCACATGTCTTGCTAGATTTGTGTGTTCCAGTAAGTTCGTGAGCAATTGGGATTGTACTGAGAACTGTAAACTCTGTTGAATTGCAAGGATGGTTTTGCGCTTACATCCATCCTTGAGTAGCTCCACAGTGTTATACGTTTTGGGCTTGTCCAGCAGATCTTTCTGGAATGCTTCCATGGGAGAAATCACCAACTCAACGATTCCATCTGCTAGTTCTGAGTTTGAAAAATCAAAGTACTTATCCTTTTCCCTGCATCTGCTGTCAAAGTGGTCTCTCGATTCTGTAGGCTGTTATCAAAGTGACATGAATTCTAGCCGATGAATATGGAAGTTTTATCTGATTCTGAACTGGTTTCCAACATAGTCCATTTCTTTTGTGGATATCTCTTCTGTTGTTAATTCTGACTTGTTCAGCCTGTGTAGACCTTCAGTCCCAATTGTTAGGCAAAGGTTTATAGTTTGTTTGTCTACTTCAAGCACAATCAAGAAACAATGGCCGGGATTCTCCAGAATCCTGGCCAAGTGTTGACGCCGGTGTAAACACCGGAGTGTTTCACACCGGCGTCAACAGGCCTCTTGGCCCAGCAATTCAGTGGGCCACAGGGGGCCAACACGGCACCGGAGTGCAGCGCGCTGCTCCGGTGCCGCTAGGCAGCCCTGCACTGCCAGCGAGGGTCCGCGTATGCGCGTGGTGGCCTTTTCGCGCTGGCGTCGTGCAACATGACGCAGCGACACAGCGGGCTCACGCGGAAGAAGGTAGGCCCCTCCAAATCGCGCGCGCGCGCCGATTAGTAGCCCCCAAACGCAAGCCTGGCCGGCGTGCAGGCCCCCCCGGAGTCTGATCCCCCTGCCACCCCCCCAGGACGGCTACCGCGGCTGCGGGTCCGAGCTGCCGCTGGGTGGTACCAGGTCGGAGCCATGCCAGTGGAATTTGGCTGGTCGACGGCGGAGAATCGCCACGGGGCCGTTGAAAACGGTCCCTGACCGACGCCCCGTCGACTGCACGTGCGCCGACTGACGCCGATTCTCCGGTCGCTGGAGAATTGCGTCCCGGTGTCGGAGCGGCATGGCGGGAATTTCCAGTGTCACTGGCGATTCTCCGACCCGGCGCGGGCTCGAAGAATCCCGGCCCATAGCTCTGTTTAAACATTCTGAATGTGGGTAGCAGATCAGCTGTAACCCAATTCCAGCTGGGAACTTGTGTGGACATTCTGACACTATCCCTTTGACCTTCCTTTTCCTTTGGCTTGTTTTACTGAAGCTTCGCCTGTTCTAATCACTACTATTACAGTCTCAGACCAGACCCCAACAGTAGTTCGGATACTGGACTGAAACCCCAATATTTTAGTTTATTTGAAAGACTGTGCAGAAGGAATGATTCGTTCCAGGAGTGATCGCATGAAGAAAAAGGGCTTGGTTATTTTTTTTTTGTAAATATTTTATTGAAAATTTTTGGTCAACCAACACAGTACATTGTGCATCCTTTACACAATATTATAACAACACAAATAACAATGACCTATTTTATAAACAAAAAATGAATGAATCAATAATAAATAACAAAAATGAAAACTAACCCTAATTGGCAACTGCCTTATCACAAGTAACACTCTCCAAAAATATAATTTAACAGTCCAATATATAATTATCTGTAGCAACGACCTATACATATTATACAGTATATATTAACAACCCTGAGAGTCCTTCTGGTTCCTCCTCCCACCCCCTCCTCCCCCCCCCCCCCCCGATCCTGGGCTGCTGCTGCTGCCTTCTTTTTTCCATTCCATCTATCTTTCTGCGAGGTATTCGACGAACGGTTGCCACCGCCTGGTGAACCCTTGAGCCGACCCCCTTAGGACGAACTTAATCCGCTCTAGCTTTATAAACCCCGCCATGTCATTTATCCAGGTCTCCACCCCCGGGGGCTTGGCTTCTTTCCACATTAGCAATATCCTGCGCCGGGCTACTAGAGACGCAAAGGCCAAAACATCGGCCTCTCTCGCCTCCTGTACTCCCGGCTCTTGTGCAACCCCAAATATAGCCAACCCCCAGCTTGGTTCGACCCGGACCCCTACTACTTTTTAAAGCACCTTTGTCACCCCCATCCAAAACCCCTGTAGTGTCGGGCATGACCAAAACATATGGGTATGATTCGCTGGGCTTCTCGAGCACCTCGCACACCTATCCTCCACCCCAAAAAATTTACTGAGCCGTGCTCCAGTCATATGCGCCCTGTGTAATACCTTAAAATGAATCAGGCTTAGCCTGGCACACGAGGACGATGAGTTTACCCTGCTCAGGGCATCTGCCCACAGCCCCTCCTCGATCTCCTCCCCCAGCTCTTCTTCCCATTTCCCTTTTAGTTCATCTACCATAGTCTCCCCTTCGTCCCTCATTTCCCTATATATATCTGCCACCTTACCATCCCCCACCCATGTCTTTGAGATCACTCTGTCCTGCACCTCTTGTGTCGGGAGCTGCGGGAATTCCCTCACCTGTTGCCTCGCAAAAGCCCTCAGTTGCATATACCTGAATGCATTCCCTTGGGGCAACCCATATTTCTCGGTCAGCACTCCCAGACTCGCGAACTTCCCATCCACAAACAGATCTTCCAGTTGCGTTATTCCTGCTCTTTGCCACATTCCATATCCCCCATCCATTCCCCCCGGGGCAAACCTATGGTTGTTTCTTATCGGGGACCCCCCCAAGGCTCCAGTCTTTCCCCTATGCCGTCTCCACTGTCCCCAAATCTTCAGTGTAGCCACCACCACCGGGCTTGTGGTATAGTTCCTCGGTGAGAACGGCAATGGGGCTGTCACCATAGCCTGTAGGCTAGTCCCCCTACAGGACGCCCTCTCTAATCTCTTCCACGCCGCTCCCTCCTCCTCTCCCATCCACTTACTCACCATTGAAATATTAGTGGCCCAATAATACTCACTTAGGCTCGGTAGTGCCAGCCCCCCCCTATCCCTGCTACGCTGTAAGAATCCCTTCCTCACTCTCGGGGTCTTCCCGGCCCACACAAAACCCATGATGCTCTTTTCAATCCTTTTTAAAAAAGCCTTCGTGATCACCACCGGGAGGCACTGAAACACAAAGAGGAATCTCGGGAGGACCACCATCTTAACCGCCTGCACCCTCCCTGCCAGTGACAGGGATACCATATCCCATCTCTTGAAATCCTCCTCCATTTGTTCCACCAACCGCGTTAAATTTAATCTATGCAATGTGCCCCAATTCTTGGCTATCTGGATCCCCAGGTAACGAAAGTCCCTTGTTACCTTCCTCAACGGTAGGTCCTCTATTTCTCTACTCTGCTCCCCTGGATGCACCACAAACAACTCGCTTTTCCCCATGTTCAATTTATACCCTGAAAAATCCCCAAACTCCCCAAGTATCCACATTATTTCTGGCATCCCCTCCGCCGGGTCTGCCACGTATAGTAGCAAATCGTCCGCATACAAAGATACCCGGTGTTCTTCTCCTCCCCTAAGTACTCCCCTCCACTTCTTGGAACCCCTCAACGCTATCGCCAGGGGCTCAATCGCCAGTGCAAACAATAATGGGGACAGAGGGCATCCCTGCCTTGTCCCTCTATGGAGCCGAAAATATGCAGATCCCCGTCCATTCGTGACCACGCTCGCCATTGGGGCCCTATACAACAGCTGCACCCATCTAACATACCCCTCTCCAAAACCAAATCTCCTCAACACCTCCCACAAATAATCCCACTCCACTCTATCAAATGCTTTCTCGGCATCCATCGCCACTACTATCTCCGTTTCCCCCTCTGGTGGGGCCATCATCATTACCCCTAACAGCCTCCGTATATTCGTGTTCAACTGTCTCCCCTTCACAAACCCAGTTTGGTCCTCGTGGACCACCCCCGGGACACATTCCTCTATTCTCATTGCCATTACCTTGGCCAGGATCTTGGCATCTACATTTAGGAGGGAAATAGGTCTATAGGACCCGCATTGTAGCGGGTCCTTTTCCTTCTTTAAGAGAAGCGATATCGTTGCTTCAGACATAGTCGGGGGCAGTTGTCCCCTTTCCTTTGCCTCATTAAAGGTCCCCGTCAATACCGTGGCGAGCAAGTCCACATATTTTCTATAGAATTCGACTGGGAATCCATCCGGTCCCGGGGCCTTTCCCGCATGCATGCTCCTAATTCCTTTCACCACTTCTTCTACCTCGATCTGTGCTCTCAGTCCCACCCTTTCCTGCTCTTCCACCTTGAGAAATTCCAGCCGATCCAAGAAGCCCATCATTCTCTCCCTCCCATCCGGGGGTTGAGCTTCATATAATTTTTTATAAAATATCTTGAACACTCCATTCACTCTCTCCGCTCCCCGCTCCATCTCTCCTTCCTCATCCCTCTATTTCCCTCGCTGCTCCCCTTTTCCTCAATTGGTGTGCCAGCAACCTGCTCGCCTTTTTTTTTTTACAGAATTTACAGTGCAGAAGGAGGCCATTCGGCCCATCGAGTCTGCACCGGCTCTTGGAAAGAGCACCCTACCCAAGGTCAACACCGCCACCCTATCCCCATAACCCAGCAAACCCACCCAACACTAAGGGCAATTTTGGACACTAAGGGCAATTTATCATGGCCAATCCACCTAACCTGCACATCTTTGGACTGTGGGAGGAAACCGGAGCACCCGGAGGAAACCCACGCACACACGGGGAGGATGTGCAGACTCCGCACAGACAGTGACCCAAGCTGGAATCGAACCTGGGACCCTGGAGCTGTGAAGCAATTGTGCTATCCACAAGGCTACCGTGCGTGCCTTCTCCCCATATTCGTACTGTACACCCTGTGCCTTCCTCCATTGTGCCTCTGCAGTGCCCGTAGTCAGCAAGTCAAATTCTACATGTAGCCTTTGCCTTTCCCTGTACAGTCCCTCCTCCGGTGCTTCCGCATATTGTCTGTCCACCCTCAAAAGTTCTTGCAGCAACCGCTCCCATTCCTTACTCTCCTGCTTCCCTTTATGTGCCCTAATTGATACCAGCTCCCCTCTAACCACCGCCTTCAACACCTCCCAGACCACTCCCACCTGGACCTCCCCATTATCATTGAGTTCCAAGTACTTTTCAATGCACCCCCTCACCCTCATCTGCCATTAGTCCCATGTCCATTCTCCAGGGTGGGCACCCTCCTGTTTCCTCCCCTATCTCCAAGTCTACCCAGTGTGGAGCGTGATCCGAAATGGCTATAGCCGTATACTCCGTTCCCCTCACCTTCGGGATCAACGCCCTTCCCAGCACAAAAAAGTCTATTCGCGAGTAGACTTTATGGACATAGGAGAAAAACGAGAACTCCTTACTCCTAGGTCTGCTAAATCTCCACGGGTCTACACCTCCCATCTACTCCATAAAATCTTTAAGTACCTTGGCTGCTGCCGGCCTCCTTCCAGTCCTGGACTTCGACCTACCCAGCCATGGTTCCAACACCGTATTAAAATCTCCCCCCATTATCAGCTTTCCCATCTCTAGGTCCGGAATGCGTCCTAGCATCCGCCTCATAAAATTGGCATCATCCCAGTTCGGGGCATATACGTTTACCAAAACCACCGTCTCCCCCTGTAGTTTGCCACTCACCATCACGTATCTGCCCCCGTTATCCGCCACTATAGTCTTTGCCTCGAACATTACCCGCTTCCCCACTAATATAGCCACCCCCCTGTTTTTAGCATCTAGCCCCGAATGGAACACCTGCCCCACCAACCTTTGCGTAGCCTAACCTGGTCTATCAGTTTCAGGTGCGTTTCCTGTAACATAACCACATCTGCCTTAAGTTTCTTAAGATGTGCGAGTACCCGTGCCCTCTTTATCGGCCCGTTCAGCCCTCTCACGTTCCACGTGATCAGCCGGGTTGGGGGGCTTCCTACCCCCCCCCCCCCTTGTCGATTAGCCATCACCTTTTTCCAGCTTCTCACCCGGTTCCCACGCAGCTGTATCTCCCCCAGGCGGTGCCCCCCCGCCCATCCCCTCCCATACCAGCTCCCCCCTCTCCCCAGCAGCAGCAACCCAGTAATTCCCCCCTCCCACCCACCCCCGCTAGATCCCCCGCTAGCGTAATTACTCCCCTCATGTTGCTCCCAGAAGTCAGCAAACTCTGGCCGACCTCGGCTTCCCCCCGTGACCTCGGCTCGCACCGTGCGACGCCCCCTCCTTCCTGCTTCTCTATTCCCGCCATGATTATCATAGCGCGGGAACCAAGCCCGCGCTTCTCCCTTGGCCCCGCCCCCAATGGCCAACGCCCCATCTCCTCCACCTCCCCTCCTCCCCCCATCACCACCTGTGGGAGAGAGAAAAGTTACCACATCGCAGGATTAGTACATAAAACCCCTCTTTGCCCCCCACATTCGCCCCACCACTATGTTCAAACGTTCTTTTTAATAACCCGCTCATTCCAGTTTTTCTTCCACAATAAAAGTCCACGCTTCATCCGCCGTCTCAAAGTAGTGGTGCCTCCCTCGATATGTGACCCACAGTCTTGCCGGTTGCAGCATTCCAAATTTTATCTTCTTTTTATGAAGCACCGCCTTGGCCCGATTAAAGCTCGCCCTCCTTCTCACCACCTCCACACTCCAGTCTTGATAAACGCGGATCACCGCGTTCTCCCATTTACTGCTCCGAGTTTTCTTTGCCCATCTAAGGACCATTTCTCTATCCTTAAAACGGAGGAATCTCACCACTATAGCTCTGGGAATTTCTCCTGCTCTCGGCCCTCGTGCCATCACTCGGTATGCTCCCTCCACCTCCAACGGACCCGCCGGGGCCTCCGCTCCCATTAACGAGTGCAGCATCGTGCTCACATATGCCCCGACGTCCGCTCCCTCCACACCTTCAGGAAGACCAAGAATCCTCAGGTTGTTCCTCCTTGCGTTGTTCTCCAGTGCCTCCAACCTTTCCACACATCGTTTCTGATGTGCCTCATGCGTCTCCGTCTTCACCACCAGGCCCTGTATGTCGTCCTCATTCTCGGCTGCCTTTGCCTTCACGACCCGAAGCTCCCGCTCCTGGGTCTTTTGTTCCTCCTTTAGCCCTTCGATCGCCTGTAGTATCGGGGCCAACAGCTCTTTCTTCATTTCCTTTTTGAGCTCTTCCACACAGCATTTCAAGAACTCTTGTTGTTCAGGGCCCCATGTTAAACTGCCACCTTCCGACGCCATCTTGGTTTTTGCTTGCCTTCCTTGCCGCTGTTCTAAAGGATCCACTGCAATCCGGCCACTTTCTCCTCCTTTTTCCATCCGTATCCAGGGGGGATTCCCTTCTGGTTTACCGCACAGTGTTTTTAGCCGTCAAAATTGCCGTTGGGGCTCCTATCAAGAGCCCAAAAGTCAGTTTCACCGGGAGTTGCCGAAACGTGCGACCCAGCTGGTCATCGCCGCACCCGGAAGTCCGGCTTGGTTATTTTTAAAACAAAACTTTATTACAACTGCAATATAACCTTTTTAACTTCACACCCAAATAGAACACCTTAAAATTCATACTTTAAACACCACTACTCAAATTCCCATTAAATACCATGAAACAAAACATATAGCTCTCCATCTATCTTACTGTGGGAGAATTGTGGACTCAGCATCAGGCAGACCTGGGGCGAAATTCTCCGGTATCGGCGCGATGTCCACCAACTGGCGCCCAAAACGGTGCAAATCAGTTGGGCATCGCGCCACCCCAAAGGTGCAGAATGCTCCGCACCTTGGGGGGCCGAGCCCCAATCTTAAGGGGCTAGGCCTGCGCCGGACAAATTTCCGCCCCACCAGCTGGCGGAAAAGGCCTTTGGTGCCCCGCCAGCTGGCGCGGAAATGACATCTCCGGGCGGCACATGCGCAGGAGCGTTAGCGGCCGCTGACGGCATTCCCGCGCATGTGCAGTGGAGGGAGTCTCTTCCGCCTCCGCCATGGTGGAGACCGTGGCGAAGGCGGAAGGAAAAGAGTGCCCCCACGGCACAGGCCCGCCCGCGGATCGGTGGGCCCTGATCGCGGGCCAGACCACCGTGGGGGCACCCCCCGGGGCCAGATCACCCCGCGCCCCCCCCAGGACCCTGGAGCCCACCTGTGCCGCCTTGTCCCACCGGTAAGGTAGGTGGTTTAATCTACGCCGGCGGGACAGGCATTTTAGCAGCGGGACTTCGACCCATCCAGGCCGGAGAACCGCAGGGGGGCCGCCAAACGGCGCGGCGCGATTCCCGCCCCCGCCGAATATCCGGTGCCGGAGATACTCAAACTTGTGCATGAAGATATTGGCGTATTGGGGTGCGAATTTGGTCCCCATAGCAGTTCCGTGTGTCTGGGACAAAAACTTGTTGTCGAAGGTGAAGACATTGTGATCCAGGATGAAGCGGATGAGTTGTAGAATTGTGTCTGGAAATTGGCAGTTGTCGGTGTTGAGTACGGAGGCTGTTGCAGCAATGCCGTCGTCATTGTGTAGTGGTTTCAGTGAATTAGGCCACTCGACCATCGAGTCTGCTCCGCCATTCAATCATGGCTGATATTTTTCTCATTCCTATGCTCCTGCCTTCTCCCATAACCCCTGATCCCCTTATTAATCAAGAACCTATCTATCTATGTCTTAAAGACACTCAGTGATTTGGCCTCCACAGCCTTCTGCAGCAAAGAGTTCCACAGATTCACCGCCCTCTGGCTGAAGAAATTCCTCCTCATCTCTGTTTTAAAGTATCGTCCCTTTAGTCTGAGATGGTGTCCTCTGGTTCTAATTTTTCCTATAAGTGGAAACATTCTCGCCACGTCCACTCTATCCATGCCTCGCAATATCCTGTAAGTTTCAATAAGATCCCCCTCATCCTTCTAAACTCCAACGAGTACAGACCCAGAGTCCTCAACCGTTCCTGTGAAGCAATTGTGCTATCCACAAGGCTACCGTGCTGCCCCTGTGTGGCAGGTTCAATAAATCGAATTGAACAAAGGTCTGGAGTCTATTTCAGTTATAGCTGCATCCCGTTGCAGCCCGTGTTATCTCAGTGTGCTTAACACGACATAACCTTTACCCCATTTACTGACAGAAAACCCCCCGTCCTATCGTGACCATCCCACCTGCGGCTTGGGTCTGAGCCAGGCAACCCCATCACCACTGACTGTGAGACCATGACCACCACTACACACCAGCTGTGCCTGATCCCATGAGCACACTTGATCCTCTCTGGGGCGGGACCGTGAAATGGTACCATGCATAACCTTGTAACATGACCCATAGAGCCATCGGGGCTGCCTTTGTTCTCTTAGCCTGAGCTTTTAGCCTCAATCGTTGGACTATGACTGTCTATCATTCAGGTTTCTTCAGGATTGACTACTACGCAGTCCCTCTCACTCCCGAATCTCTATGCAACCCATCCCTCCAGTCCGAGCCTACAAATGCTAATGCCCCCCACCACCCCGCACTATTAATGACTCTCTGCAATCGTTCCCTCTTCTGCCACACTAATCCCCCCCAGCCCCTTTCCTGCTCAACTGTCCGCTTTCATCCCCGCCCATCCCCTCTCATTCCTGCCAAACAAATATGACCCATCCTCCTTTCTGTGCCTACATTGCAGTCTTCCATCTGGGTTCCAGCTTAGCCTTCCCAAATGTTCCCTCGGCCTGCCATTGTTCCCCAAGCCTCTGAGCTCGATTCTTTCAAATTTCCAAAAGGTGCTGCGAGATGTTCCAACTGTTGTCTATTACCATCTATTTCGCACAAATGGTCATTGTCCATGTGTGGGTCTTGACAGTGAACATCGGCAGAGACTGCACTCTCGCTGCCAAGCCTGGCTCCGTCCTCCTCCAGACAGAAACTGTCCAAAGGGGAAGGAGTCTGAACCTTTTCCAAGACCATCCCTAGCTCCGGCACATTGAGACTAAAAGGGAAAGGGAGACTTGCATTTATATAGCGCCTTTCATGACCAGCGGACATCTCAATGTGTTTTACAGCCAGTGAGGTACTTTTTGAAGTTTAGTCCCTGTTCCTGACTCGGTGATGCAACGAGGCCTCTCGCGAGATTGGTGAAGCTCAGAACGCCTTGCGAAACGTCAGGATCTAGATCACGCCCTAGCTGGACGAGATTCAGGTTTACATAGCTCATTTAAATATGTCTACGCTGGATTGTCCCGAGGCCCAGGAGCGATGCCCGCGCCTGGGGGACCTCACCATGGTGTTTAGCACTGATCCACACAAACGTGGGCCAGAAGTGATAGCACCTGGTGGGGTCTCCCAGACCATCGAAGGCCTCTGGTTGGTCAGACACTGGGCAGGGTGGTACACTGGAACTCCTGCTGGCACCCAGGCTCCTTGACACTGCCAGCCTGGCACCTTGGCACTGCTACCATGGTGCCATGGCAGTGCCACCCTGGTGCACTGACATTGCCAGGGTGCCTGGGTTGCACTGCTGGTCTGGCAGGGGCACTGCCAGGGTGCCAGGATGGCAATGCCAAGGTGCCTGGGTGCCCGTGCCCTGGGTGTCCTGCCCTTGAGAGGTAGGGTGAGGTGGCGCCTTAGGACCCTCTAAGAGGTAAGTTGGTGCAGTTGGGGGGTGGGGGTGGGGTGGGGGGGGGGGGGTCCGGAGGCCGCGTGGGGATGCCGAGGTATCAAATGAGACAAGTGCGGCCTCGGCTGGGCATTCCCCGCAGAGGCCGAAAATAGGGCAGGGTCTCGTTAGACAGCGGGGTCGTCCTTGGGCGCTGCAGGTCCCAAGAAATAACCCTCTATACGTGCCCAAAACAGGATTCTGTTTTATTTTCATTAAATCGCACTCGTTGGAACTGCAGCAGCCAATTTTACACAAACCATACTCCCAGAAAGTGATCATGACCAGATAATCTGTTTTCAGTGATGCTGATTGAGGGATAAATATTGGCCGGGACACCAGTGATGCCTCCCCTGCTCTACTTCAAAATGGTGCTACATTTACATCCAACCAGAGCAGGCAGATGGGTTCTTGCCTGAGGGACAGGACTGGAGAGTCAGCATAGATTTTTGCTCTGGAGTGAGTCTTGAACCTGGAAACATAGAGAAAGAGTGCTACTAGCTGAGTCACAGCTGACACCCGTGCCTCGTGGGTTGCCTTGCAGTCACCAACCCGACTGAAATTAGCAAACTCAACCTGGGTCAGCGTATAACTGACCATCATTTACCCACTGTACTTTCAGCGAAGCTAAACTCCGCTTCAGCCATGGTCAAAGGGTAAATGATTAAACTGAGCCCCTTTGAGAGGGGAATTGTCATCACCCTTGAGCAACTGAGCCTAAAACAACATGACCTGGCGACAATTAAGGAGAAATATGGCCGTGAAAATACAGTGAACTGTGAAATGTATCAAAAGTGAAATGAAGACATCAAACACATGCTATTGGAACAACCATAGCCTAATGTTTGGCTTGCTTCATCAACAATAGCAGCTGATAGCTCAAACTTTGTAAGTCTTCAGTTTGCTGCGGTCTGCCTATTACCTCTCCTCTGCATTTAAAGTACACTGTTATTAGTTGTAATAGCAAATTGAAGTAATGAAATCATTTTGACATTGGTGTAGATAAATGCATTTACTCTGCTGTGAAATTACATTCATCAGTGTTCATGTACCAGTAATCAGATTTGCAGGATATGCAAAATTGACAATGTACAGCACGCGACTTTAATCTGAATAAACATTAAGCAATCCTTTTCTAAAAGCACCAAGAGGAATTCTCCTTTTTCAAGCTTCTCAAGTATGTTTGTGATGTTGCAGCACAGGATTTCTACAGGAGTGAGCTCTTCCAGCCTGTTCCACCTGGATTTGATTCATCAAGGTGCAAGTCACTTATTCCCATTCCCCTGCCCTTTGCTTTCTCTCTCTCTCTCTGACATTTATCCACTCCCATTTTAAAAGCCATTATGAGTTTTCTTCCGACACTTTTTCTGGTAAATTCACCCAATCACTTCATCAGTGGAGTCTCTCTCTGGCAGGAATAATGTCCAGCTGGTAACCAGGGAGCTCCTCGTGCAGCCTCAGGTGTGACAGCTGTGGAAAATCAGTTGGCCAGTGGGTTGAACACAAAAGATCCGGCACGTATTTTGTGACCTGCTGCCGGTGAGTCCAAACTATGTTCGACATTATAGACTGAGTACAAAGCCAGGTCAGGTAGAGATTGGGTGTCACCACACGGTGGGATAGCAAAACATGGTCCATAATATTAATGGGCAGCACGGTAGCAATGGGCGGCATGGTAGTACAGTAGTTAGCACTGTTTTTCATGGCTCCAGGGTCCCAGGTTCGATTCCCGGCTTGGGTCACTGTCTGTGCGGAGTCTGCACGTTGTCCCCGTGTCTGCGTGGGTTTCCTCCGGGTGCTTCGGTTTCCCCCCACAGTTGAAAGACGTGAAGATTAAGTGTATTGTCCATGCTAAATTGGTCTTAGTGTGCAAATCGATTAGGTGGGGTTACTGGGTTACGGGGATGGGGTGGAGGCGTGGGCTTAAATGGGATGCTCTTTCCAGGGGCCGGTGCAGACTCAATGGGCTGAATGGCCTCCTTCAGCACTGTAGATTCTATGATTTTGGACGTCAGGCTTTCCTGCCCCATGGTCCAAAGAGTGGGCGGGGAGCACACCCCTGACAACACTGCCTGCCCCGCAGAAGATTTCACACTCCAATCAGCATTAATTGGGTGCAGGTGGGACCAGCCCCCACTCGGGAGGAACTCCCACCTTGGAAGAGTTGCCAGCCAATCTGATTGCAGCGACAGAAGGCGCAGGGGGCAGATGTGGGACTTCATGCAGTCCACAGAGCCATTGTGCTGGCAGTGGAGAAAAAGGTGAATTTTTGGGGTCTCTGGGTGCGGTGGGAGGGTAGGGAAGGTCTGAGAGGTGGGGGGGCGTTGGATGGGGGGGGTTTGTGGTGTTGGGGAAAAGACAGTGAGGGGATGGAGGTCCAGCAGCCACCAGGCCTTAAGGCGGGGGTAGGAGTAGGCGGACGTCCAAAGTTCGAAGGAAGCTTCTCATGGAGGCACCTCACCCACTTCCCTCACAAGGCCTAAACCCAATTATTTTTGGGCTCCCCCATACCTGGGAAAGTCCTCCCACCAGTCTAAAAATTATGGCTGGCTGGGAAATGGTCCTTAGGTGGTCAATAATAGGCGATTTAAGGTCCTCAACTGAGCCCCAGCATAAAGTCTCTGAGAGGTCGGGGCGGGTGAGAATCCAGCATGAAGCCCATTTGTGCTATTTCACACTCACCCCACCAAAATACCTGCCGGTGGGGGAGGGCGAAAGTCAGGCTCTGGGTCTGTGATAGCATAAAGATGAAAAGCGACCAGATCGGATTCTCAAAAAGAACCTGGATGTCAGGCTGAGACAACACTAGATTAAGCCCCTCACAAAATAAAATTCCTCTCGCCTTTAAGCACATGGAAATGGGTGAAATGATACTCATGATAGATCTACTACAAATATCCCGAATAACAACAGCCATTGTTAGTGATCATCGGAGTTACTTTGTCCACAATTAATTTAGACCCAGCCAGGCACTCGCGCTTGGGACAAAAATTCGAACGGAGGATAAACTCTAACATGGACTGTTTGCATCAAACTGCCTGTTCCTTTTTGCAGTTTCTGTGTGAGTCAATGTGTGCAATTGAGGAATTTACAAGAAGTTCTTGTGTAACCTATTCCTGATGGGGTAAAAAGAATTGAACAGGAGAAGGTAATATGTGTGAAAAAGAACTCTTAACTGGATGGCAGTTTGTGCTGGTGAGACTTAACAGACTTTTCTCTATAAACTATGTTTATTAAGGACTTTTTGAATACATTTAAGGCTCATATAGACAGACATTTGATCTCTTGGGGAATCAACAGATATGGGGAGTTGAAACCCAACATCAGGTATGATCTTGTTGGATGTCCAAGCAGACTCAAAGGGCCTACGGTCCACTCCCTGCTCCTATTTCATAGAATCTTAAAATCACTTGGGGGTTTTGTTTTATTTGTTCAGGGGTCATGACAGTCGCTGGCTGGATCAGCATTTATTGCCCATCCCTGAGGGTGTTTAAGAGTTAACATTGCTGTGGATCGTGAGTCACACGTGGGTCAGACCAGGTAAGGACACCAGATTTCCGTGCCCAAAAGGACTTAGGGTTTTTACAACCATCGACAATGGTTTCCTGGGGTGAAATTCTCCGGTATCGGTGCGATGTCCGCCGACCGGCGCCCAAAACGGTGCAAATCAGTCGGGCATCGCACCGCCCCAAAGGTGCGGAATCCTCCACTCTTGGGGGGGCCGAGCCTTAACCTTGAGGGGCTAGGCCCGCGCCGGACTAATTTCCGCCCCGCCAGCTGGCGGAAAAGGCCTTTGATGTCCCGCCAGCTGGCGCGGAAATTACATCTCCGGGCAGCGCATGCGCGGGAGCGTTAGCGGTCGCTCACGGCATCCCCGCGCATGCGCAGTGGAGGAGGTCTCTTCCGCCTCAGCCATGGTGGAGACCATGGCGAAGGCGGAAGGAAAAGAGTGCCGCCACGGCACAGGCCCACCTGCGGATCGGTGGGCCGTGATCGCAGGCCAGGCCACTGTGGGGCCACCCCCCGGGGCCAGATCGCCCCACGCCCCCCCAGGACCCCGGAGCCCGCCCGCGCCACCTTGTCCCGCCGGTAAGGTAGGTGGTTTAATCTACGGCGGCGGGACAGGCATTCTAGCAGCGGGACTTCGGCCCATCCGGGCCGGAGAATCGCGGGGGGGGGGCCCGCCAACCGGCGCGGCGCGATTCCCGCCCCCGCCGAATCTCCGGCGCTGGAGAATTCGGCAACCGGCGGGGGCGGGATTCACGCCAGCCCCCGGCGATTCTCCGACCCGGCGGGGGGTCGGAGAATCTCGCCCATTGTTAGCTTTAGATTTTTAATTACAGATTTTTATTGAATTCAAAATTCACCATTTGTCATGATGGGATTCGAACCCGGGTCCCCAGCCATGGGGCGGGATTCTCCGATATTGGGGCTAGGTGTTGACGCTGTCGTAAACGCCGGAGCGTCGTCTAGCCGCTAGGACCAGCGATCCTGCGTGCACTGGGGGCCAGCGTGCAATGGAGCACTTCACGCAACCAGCTGCCGATACGGGCGCCAGCACGGGCGGCGCGGGTCCGCGCATGTGTGTTGGTTGCTGTCTCCGCGCCGGCCCGCAGGCAACATGGCGGAGCCCAACAGGGGCCCGGCGCGAAGGAACTTAGGCCCCCCCCCACCCCCCGGAATTAGCCAGCCCGCTGATCGGGAGCCCCCGATCGCGAGCCTGGCCACCGTGGAGGCCCCCCCTCCCGGAGTTGGATCCCCACCCTCCACCCCACCAGGACGGCCCCCGCAGCCATAACGCCGAGATTCCGCCAGGTAAGACCACACGCAAACGATGCCGGCGGGACACGGCCGAAAGCGGCGGGCATTCGGCCCTTCAAGCGTGGAGAATCACCGGGTGTGCTGACCGGCCCCCCGGCGACCACGCCGGCGCCATTGATGCTGATTCACCGGAGAATCGGTGGCCCGGCGTAGCGCGATCTGCGCCCCCCCCCACCCCCCGGTGATTCTCCGACCCGGCGCAAAATTGGAGAATCCCGTCCATGATTCTGGGTCTCTGGATTAATAATTTAGTAGAAATACCACTACGCCACTGCCTCCCCTACTGTGTACCCAAACCACAAGGGGCATCTCATCCTGCATAGCAAAGCAGACATATTGGAATAAAACCACTCAAACTATGTGGAACTCTACACAAACCTTGACCTCCTGTTAGATGAAGTATCTAAAGAGGGACATGAGGTAAGAAGAAAGTGGAGATTAAGGAGAATATGGTCAATGCATCATATCACTAGCAGGTTACAATTGGTATGTTTGTTATGCAAATCAGATTTAGTTGTCTGCGTTGCCTTATTAATTTTCACAGTGACGATTTACATTTGCTGAGACCTCATTGCTGCCCGTGGCAGATCTTCCCCTACACAGACGTCTAACACACAAGTTAAGAGCCCTGCGATATGTGAGGATTAGCACAGTAGCACAACAGGATAGCAGTGTGGCTTCATAGCACCAGGGTCCCAGGTTCGACTCCCCGCTGGGTCACTGTCTGTGCGGAGTCTGCACGTTCTCCCCGTGTCTGCGTGGGTTTCCTCCGGGTGCTCCAATTTCCTCCCACAGTCCAAAGACGTGGATTGGCAATGCTAAATTGCCCTTAGTGACCAAAAAGGTTAGGAGGGGTTATTGCGTTAGGGGGAAAGGGTGGAAGTGAGAGCTTAAATGGGTCGGTGCAGAGTCGATGGGCCGAATGGCCTTCTTCTGCACTGTATGTTCTATGTACGGTGGCTGCTCTATGGATTAATGCTCTGCAGTATATCTATAAGCGTTTTATAGAAGTAGAGACTCATGAGGGCCATTCAGCCCATTTTGAATCCAGTGATGCACGATCAATTGCACAAAGACTTGAGTTGGATACAACTGAGGCTTTATTGCTCTAAGATGTGTGGCCTCCCACAGCAGCTGGTGAAATGGCTGCAGCATGGAGGACACACATATTATACTCCGCCTACTGGACGGAGCCAGCAGGCAGGGTGATGCACGATCAATTGTACAAAGACTCAGGTTGGATACAACTGTGGCTTTATTGCAGTAAGATGTGTGGCCTCCCACAGCAGCTGGCGAAATGGCTGCTGAATAGAGGACACGCATATTTATACTCCTCCTACTGGGCGGAGCCAGCAGGCAGGGCCTACCGGCGAACCTGTAGTACAGGTCCTACCTTACATCACCTAATACAGGTGTAACAGTGGTTTACCACATTCACCCCCTGTTAAAAATAAGTCCGGCGGGGGTGGTGTAGAGCTATATACAGCAGTGAATTTATGTACAGTGTTTTATTAGGAGAGAAAAAAAATGTATTTTGAAAGTCCGGTGCCAGTTAGAGATTCAACCGGTCTGGTGCCTTGACGTTTCGCTGGGAGCGACGTAGCGGTGGCGGCGATGTCGATGCTGGCCCGATGTCGGGTGACTCCAAAATCCTCTTCATCCTCTTGCGTGGACAGGGGAAGGAGAGATGGTCCTGGTGGGGTTAATGTTGGGAGCGCCAGGGGAGGGGAGGGTGGCGCCATGCCAGGGAAGTGTGTATGAGTGGAACCTGCTGGTGCCAGGTCCCTGAGGGAGACAGTATCCTGGTGGCCGTCGGGGTACGCCACGTAGGCGTACTGGGGGTTGGCATGGACCAAGTGCACCCTATCCACCAACGGGTCTGCCTTGTGGAGTCGGACGTGCCTACGGAGCAGGACCGGTCCTGGAGCTGCGAGCCAAGTCGGGAGCGACACCCCGGAAGTAGTCTTCCTGGGGAAGGCAAAAAGACGTTCATGGGATGTGTTATTCGTAGCGGTGCACAGCAGTGACTGAATGGAGTGTAGTGCATCAGGGAGGACCTCCTGCCAGCGAGAGGCTGGGAGGTTCCTGGACCGTAGGGCCAGTTGGACGGCCCTCCAAACCGTCCCGTTCTCCCTCTCTACCTGCCCGTTTCCCCGGGGGTTGTAGCTGGTCGTCCTGCTGGAGGCGATACCCCTGCTGAGCAGGAACTGACGCAGCTGATCACTCATGAATGAGGATCCCCTGTCACTGTGGATGTAGGTGGGGAAAATCTCGTAATTATAGGTGGAGTGCTCGATTCTCCACCGCAAGATTTTATCATTTTTGATCTTGCCCCGCTGCGTGTTGTTGAACGTGAAGGCTACTGACCGTTGGTCAGTGAGAGTGAATCTCCTGCCGGCCAGGTAATGCCTCCAATGTCGCACAGCTTCAACGATAGCTTGGGCCTCTTTTTCGACGGACGAGTGCCGAATTTCTGAGGCATGAGGGGTGCGGGAAAAGAATGCCATGGGCCTACCTGCCTGATTGAGGGTGACAGCAAGTGCGACGTCTAATGTGTCGCTTTCTACTTGAAAGGGCAGTGTTTCGTCTATTGCGTGCATCCCGGCCTTGGCAATATCGGCTCTGATACGGGCGAAGGCCTGTTGTGCCTCGGCCGTGAGGGGAAAGTGGGTGGACTGTATGAGTGGGCGGGCCTTGTCCGCATAGTTTGGGACCCACTGAGCGTAGTACGAAAAGAACCTTAGGCTGCGTTTGAGGGCCTTGGGGCAGTGAGGGGGAGCTCCATGAGGGGGCGCATGCGGTCGGGATCGGGCCCAGAACTCTGTTCTGGACCACATACCGAGGATGGCTAAGTGGGTCGTGCTAAACATGCACTTCTCCTTGTTGTAGGTGAGGTTTAGGAGAGTGGCGGTGTGGAGAAATTTGGCAAGGTTGGCATCGTGGTCCTGCTGATCATGGCCGCAGATGGTGACGTTGTCTAGGTACGGAAAGGTGGCCCGCAAACCGTACCGGTCGACCATTCGATCCATCTCTCTTTGGAAGACCGAGACCCGGTTGGTGACGCCGAAGGGAACCCTGAGGAAGTGATAGAGGCGCCCGTCTGCCTTGAAGGCAGTGCATGGACAGACCAATTTACGAATGGGGAGCTGGTGGTAGGCGGATTTGAGGTCTACAGTTGAGGAGACCCGGTACTACAGGGCAGGCATACGAAAGTTAGGGGACCTGTTTGTGGACGGGAAGTTCGCGAGCTTGGGTGAGCTGGAGGAGAAGTACGGGCTCCCCCCGGGGAACACCTTCAGGTACTTACAGGTAAGGGCGTTTGCCAGATGGCAGGTGGTGGAATTCCCATGGCTACTGCCACGCACAGTACAGGACAGGGTGCTCTCAGGGGGGTGGGTGGGATTGGGAAAGAACTCGGAAACTTACCAGGTGATGCAGGAGGAGGAGGAGGCCTCGGTGGTGGAGTTGAAAGGTAAGTGGGAGGAGGAGTTGGGAGAGGAGATCGAAGAGGGGACGTGGGCAGATGCCCTAGGGAGGGTGAACTCTTCCTCTTCATGCGCGAGGCTCAGCCTCATACAGTTTAAGGTGCTGCACAGGGCACACATGACCGGGACAAGGATGAGCAGGTTCTTTGGGGGTGAGGACAGGTGTGTTAGGTGCTCAGGGAGCCCAGCAAATCACACCCATATGTTCTGGGCATGCCCAGCGCTGGAGGAATTTTGGAAGGGCGTAGCGAGGACGGTGTCGAGGGTGGTAGGATCCAGGGTCAAACCGGGCTGGGGGCTCGCAAAATTTGGGGAGGCAGAGGAGCCGGGAGTGCAGGAGGCGAAAGAGGCTGGAATTCTGGCCTTTGCGTCCCTGGTAGCCCAGCGAAGGATTCTCCTTCAGTGGAAAGACACGAGGCCCCCAAGCATGGAATCCTGGATCAGCGATATGGCAGGGTTCATTAAATTGGAGAGGGTGAAATTCGCCTTGAGAGGGTCGGTACAAGGGTTCTTTAGGCGGTGGCAACCGTTCTTAGACTTTCTGGCAGAACGATAGACATTGGTCAATGGCAGCAGCAGCTCGGGGGGGTGGGGGGTTGGGGTTTACTTTATTTTTGTTTATGTTATTTACACTGGAAGGGTCTGAGGGGGTGTATACACCTGTTGTCTTAAGTCGGGGTGTTAATGTTAATTTATTATTTAGGTACGGGGGGGGGGGGAGGGGTTTGGGGGGTTGCTTTTTTAGATTGTGTTTTGTACTTAACCCTGTTGGGTTCTTTTTTCTTTCTCATTTTGTTATTGATATTTTATGAAAACCTTTAATAAAAATTATTTTTTTTAAAAAAGAGAAGACCCGGTACTGTGCAATCTGTTTGACCATATAAGATAGGCGTGGGAGGGGGTACGCGTCGAGCTGCGTGTACCGATTGATGGCCTGACTGTAGTCAATGACCATCCTGTGTTTCTCCCCAGTTTTCACCACTACCACGTGGGCTCTCCAGGGGCTGTTGCTGGCCTCGATGATGCCTTCCCGAAGCAGCCACTGGACCTCGGACCTGATGAAGGTCCTGTCCTGGGTGCTGTACCGTCTGCTCCTGGTGGCGACGGGTTTGCAATCCGAGGTTAGATTTGCAAAGAGGGAAGGCGGATCGACCTTTAGGGTCACGAGGCCGCACACAGTGAGGGGTGGTAGGGGCCCGCCGAATTTCAGGGTTAGGCTCTGGAGGTTGCCCTGAAAGTCCAGGCCAAGTAGTAGAGGTTAGGGAGGACGTAGAGGCGGAAGCCGCTGAATTCTACGCCCTGGACCGTGAGTGTGACCGTACAGTACCCCTGGATTGCCACGGAATGGGATCCAGAGGCCAGGAAGATCCTTTGGTTGGCTGGGTGTACCACGATGGAGCAGCGCCTTACCGTATCCGGGTGGATGAAGCTATCGGTGCTCCCGGAGTCCCGCAGGCAAGAGGTCACGTGTCCATCGATTTTAACGCTGGTCGATGCGGTCGCCAGGTTGTGAGGACGAGACTGGTCGATGGTCACTGAGGCGAGCCGTGGTCGGTCGTCGCTGGTGTAGGATGACGGGGAGCCCGGGGGGCCCTGGAACGCTGGCGGTGCCCTTTTGTCGTGTGGGAGACAAGATGGCGGCACCTGAAGATCTCGAGGAGGACAAAATGGCGGCGCCCATGGGCCGTGCGTGGCGGGTATTGAACAAGATGGTGGCACCCATGGGCCGCACATGTTGCTCAGGGGGGAAGATGGCAGTGCCCACTTGCCGCGCATGGTCTGAGGGAGAGAAAATGGCGGCACCCATTGTCGGTAAACGAGAGGGGTGGGGACGATAGCGGCGACTACACGGGCCAGGCACACCGCGGCAAAGTGCCCCTTCTTGCCGCAAGCCTTACAAAGGACATCGCGGGCCGGGCAGCGTTGGCGGGGGTGTTTCTGCTGGCCGCAGAAATAACATCGGGGACTCCCGGGGTTTGCTGTCTGGCGCGTGGAGCAGGCGTATTGGCTGGGTAAGACACCCGCTGGGGCGGCCGTCTGTGGGGTCCGCGATGCGTAGGAGGGGTGGGCCGCGCGGTTGGGGGTGTAGGCCTGAAAGTTGCGCGAGGCGACCGTCATGGAGAGCGCTAGTTTCTTTGTCTCCGCTAGGTCGAGCGTGGCACCCTCTAACAGTCGCTGGCGTCTGAGGTCTGACCCAATCCCCGTAACAAACACGTGCCGCATAAGGAGGTTTGAATGTTCAGTGGCCGTAACGGCCTGACAGTCACAGTCCCGGACGAGTGGGATTTGGGCCCGCCAGAAGTCTTCTATGGACTCACCAGGGAGTTGAGAGTGAGTGGCGAGTACGTGCCTGGCGAAGAGCGTGTTCGTCTTCTGAGCGTAATTCTCCTTGAGAAGCGTCATGGCTTCAGCGTAGTTCGGGGCGTCCTGGATTAGCGGAAAGACGCTGGAGCTCAACCTCGAGTACAGGATCTGTATCTTCTGAGCCTCCGAGACAGGGGTGGACGCCGAGTTGATATACGCCTCAAAGCAATCTAGCCAGTGTTGAAAGTCTTTGGCGTCGCTTGAATCCAGCTGCGGGCGATCCGGTTTGATACGGAGGTCCATCTTTTGAAAATCTTAGAAAGACTTGAGTTGGATACAACTGAGGCTTTATTGCTCTAAGGTGTGTGGCCTCCCACAGCAGCTGGCGAAATGGCTGCTGAATGGAGGACACGCATATTTATACTCCGCCTACTGGGTGGAGCCAGCAGGCAGGGACTACTAACGAACCTGTAGTACAGGTCCTACCATACATCACCTAATAGAGGTGCAACAGTGGTTTACCACATCCAGCAGTTGTGATCAAAGGATGTAGTGCAGTCCTGAGAGACAAGAACATCATCTGCACCATCTTCTGCCATTCTATTTTTAAACAGTGAGCCTAGTTCTAGATTCTCTGACAAGAGGGAAAAACCTTCCCAGTCCACCCTGTCAATATCCCTCAGGATCTTAAATGTTTCAATCAAGTATTGGATTCAAACCTAACCTCTCCAATCTTTCCTCATAAGGGGCGAAATTCTCCACCAACGGCGCGATGTCCGCCGACTGGCGCCAAAAACGGCGCCAATCAGACGGGCATCGCGCCGACCCAAAGGTGCGGAATGCTCCGCATCTTTGGCGGCCTAGCCCCAACATTGAGGGGCTAGGCCGACGGCGGAGGGATTTCCGCCCCACCAGCTGGCGGAAATGGTGTTTGTTGCCCCGCCAGCTGGCGCGGAAATGCGGCGCATGCGCGGGAGCGTCAGCGGCCGCTGACAGTTTCCCGCGCATGCGCAGTGGGGAGAGTCTCTTCCGCCTCCGCCATGGTGGAGGCCGTGGCGGAGGCGGAAGGGAAAGAGTGCCCCCACGGCACAGGCCCACCCGCCGGGGCGGGATTCACGGCGGCCAACAGCCATTCTCCGACCCGGCGGGGGGTCAGAGAATGACGCCCCAGATAACCCACCCATTCCTGTATTAGTCCAGTGAACCTTCTTTGAATTGCTTCCAATCCCCAGTTTGTATTGTGATTGTTCTGTAATGAGCCTAGCCTACAATGAGTACACAATCACTTGCTGGAGCATGGCTCTATGCATGAACATGTCGAAAGCCACAGATTTCAACACCCTACAATGGCATTAGTGCACAGCATCACTACAGGTGCCTGAGACAGTAATAGCAGTCTTTATACAATCAGGGAAGGAAAAGAAAAAAGACAAAATGCAAATACTTTGTCCCACGAAGCTTGCTCCTTCCATGGAACATAAAGTTGACCACATTGTAGACACTGCTCTACCTACGTAATCTATTACTTATTAAAAAACATTAATAATATTCACAGTCTCACATCTCCACTATTCAAACCCAACTTCCTTTCCATTTTTGCCCATGCTGAATACCTTTGTGTGCTATAGAGCAGATACTTATCTAAATATGCATCTATTACTATGGCCCCAGTTCTATTCGGGCAGCACGGTAGCATTGTGGATAACACAATTGCTTCACAGCTCCAGGGTCCCAGGTTTGATTCCGGCTTGGGTCACTGTCTGTGTGGAGTCTGCACATCCTCCCCGTGTGTGCGTGGGTTTCCTCCGGGTGCTCCGGTTTCCTCCCACAGTCCAAAGATGTGCAGGTTAAGTGGATTGGCCATGATAAATTGCCCTTAGTGTCCAACATTGACTTAGTGTTGGGTGGGGTTACTGGGATAGGGTGGAGATGTGGGCCTTGGGTAGGGTGCTCTTTCCAAGAGCCGGTGCAGACTCAATGGGCCGAATGGCCTCCTTCTGCACTGTAAATTCTCTCTTTGAAGGAAGACACAAAACACAGCATGAGCTACTTTAGCACCCTAGTGATAGTGAGATGTATTATTTATGGTAGCTTCGTGGGAGGCAGCCAAATGGCGTGACATTGGACTGCGATGATTTGGTCGTGTAGCTTTGCTCGTCTTTAACCTGGCCGCTCTACAATGCAAGTATTGGCAGCACATTGGTATAAGTTATTAACCATGCATCATAATGCAGGTGAAACCTCTTTCAACTCTGAAGGTGCTTTTACTCCGACAGAAAGCTTCAGAAACATTTCACATCAAGTACTTCTGACTAATTTTAAATCTTAGGAATACAAAGTAATCACAGGACTGGAAAAAACAATTTGGTGGCATGTCTAGGGTGTCCCCCTGGCGAACCCTGAAATTCAGTTGGGTCTAGTGGTTACCATAGCTACCAACAATGAACTTGGGGTTCTGTTCTGGTTATGATGAAGGTTCAAAATGATCGGTAATCAATCTCCTCAGAATTGATTACTGTTAAAATCCTCCCATCCCATGTGATTAGGACCTTGAACTCCCCACTCAAAGCAGCACTGAACCAATAGGATGTCACTTGGAATTTTTGTCAACATACAGATGAAATGAAAATCACCTATTGTCACGAGTAGGCTTCAAATGAAGCTACTGTGAAAAGCCCCTAGTTACCACATTCCGGCACCTGTTCAGGGAGGCTGGTACAGGAATTGAACCGTGCTGCTGGCCTGCCTTGGTTTGCTTTCAAAGCCAGTGATTTAGCCTTGTGCTAAACCAGCCCCTTTGCAGGCTTCTTTAGTGAGTTACTACAGGCACTTACTGCCTTGCCCAAATATTTAACTAAAACTGGACATAGAATAGAAAAGAAGAGGACAAACGGCAGTAGTATTCCAACCACACTACTCTGTGCCAGAATCTATGGATATTTTAAGTTCAGGATTTGTACATTGATCAAGAAAATATCCTTTGTAAATATAGTGGACTGGATTCCCCAGCCACGTGTTTCTCAGCGGTGCAGCCTTCGCTGGTGGCGGGGTTCTATACTCCCCCTGCTTGTCAATGGGATTTCCCATTGAAGTCACCACACACCATCGGGAAACCCACGGGCAGGGGTGCGCTGCCGATGGGACAAGGGAATCGCAACGGCCAGAGAATTCCGGTCAGTATGTGATGGGTTTGAATTGGGAAGAAAGATTTAGGAGGGGATCCAAGAGCAATGATAATCTAAGCCCTTGCCTGGACAATGCTGCAAAGCAATTGAGAAAGTTACTGGGATATATAGCCACAAGAGTTGGGCAGAAGTGTCCAGAGGTTCTAGGGGTGCACATCTCCCAAAATTTGTCCTGGCCCACCCACGTCGATGCTACCACCAAGAAAGCACAACAGCGCCTATACTTCCTCAGAAAACTAAGGAAATTCGGCATGTCCACATTAACTCTTACCAACATTTGCAGATGCACCATAGAAAGCATCCTATCTGGCTGCATCACAGCCTGGTATGGCAACTGCTGGGCCCAGGACCGCAAGAAACTTCAGAGAGTCGTGAACACCGCCCAGTCCATCACACAAACCTGCCTCCCATCCATTGACTCCATCTACACCTCCCGCTGCCTGGGGAAAGCGGGCAGCATAATCAAAGACTCCTCCCACCCGGCTTACTCGCTCTTCCAACTTCTTCCATTGGGCAGGAGATACAGAAGTCTGAGAACACGCACAAACAGACTCAAAAACAGCTTCTTCCCCGCTGTTACCAGACTCCTAAATGACCCTCTTATGGACTGACCTGATTAACACTGCACCCTCTATGCTTCATCCGATGCCGGTGCTTATGTAGTTATATTGTATAGCTTCTGTTGCCCTATTATGTATTTTCTTTTATTTCCTTTTCATTTCATGTACTTAATGATCTGTTGAGCTGCTCGCAGAAAAATACTTTTCACTGTACCTCGGTACACGTGACAATAAACAAATCCAATCCGAGGATGCACTAAGACCTTATGGTGCATTGATTGCCCCCCCCACCTGGAGCACAATGTTTAATTCTCATTATCACACTGCAAAAAACGTTTACATACTCTGGTCAGGGATGGAGAAGCACAAAGAGACAAATACCAAATGTAAAAAGAATTTGTCATTCAGAAAGCTTTGGGAAACTCACACTGTGCTGCCAAAGAAAAAGACAATTATAGGACAACCTTATGAATGTATATAAAATATTAAATGAATCAAGCAGGGTAAAGCCAAAAGATAGCTTTGAACTAAGTGTAGAACTGTAAGCTGGAAAGTAAACTTAAGATATATTAGGAATAACATTTATATTCCAGCCTCCCTGAACAGGTGCCGGAATGTGGCGACTAGGGGCTTTTCACAGTAACTTCATTTAGGGGCTGGTTTAACTCACTGGGCTAAATCGCTGGCTTTTTAAAACAGACCAAGGCAGGCCAGCAGCACGGTTCAATTCCCGTACCAGGCGCCGGAATGTGGCGACTAGGGGCTTTTCACAGTAACTTCATTTGAAGCCTACTTGTGACAATAACCGATTTTCATTTTCAAAAAGGTGATAAATGTTAGGAATAATGCCAGGCAAGGAATTGGAATCAAACACATTAGGAATGTCCAGTTTTAGCTGAATGTTATAATTGGTGAGTTAGCGTACAAGTAGAATGAGCTACAATGGGTAATTAGACATGTTTTTATCCTTGTTTTTACTTGTGTTCTACAGTTTTCACAGCAGCTTAAATGAGATGAATGGATGTTTCAATTCTGTCGTTACCCCCAATAAAACCTGACAGTGTTGTAATACAGGTGGCTGAGTTAATCCTGTCAGACCCCCCCAGACTGGGCAAAAATAACTTTCACTTATATCATGCCTTTAATAATAAACCTTCCCAAGTTGCTTTAAGGAAAATTATCGAAATTTGACACTGCACTGCATTTGGAGATGTTCAGCAGGATGGCCAAAAACTAAACCAAAGAGGTAGGTTTCAAAGAACATCTTACAGGAGGAAAGAGAAGTGAAAAAGAAGATAGATTTTGGAAATAAAAGCAAAATACTGCAGATGCTGGAAATCTGAAATAAAAACAGAAAATGCTGGATAAACTCAGCAGGTCTGGAGAGAAACAGATTTAACGATTAGGATCTAATTTACCCTTCTGCAGAACCAGAATTAGGAAGGGATTTCCAGAGCCAATATGGGACAAGTAAAATCAGAAGCATGGCTGGATTTTCACAAAGGACTCCAGAACCATTTAAAAATGGTGGATGGAACCCGATCCCAGGATTCCGACCCTCATTCCCAGCCCCCCTCAGTTTTCACTGATACAGGGTAAGGGTGCGGGTACCGAGCCCACATACTGCTCTCCCATCGTAGCTAGCTCCATTGTAGATTGATTAATTGATTGATTTATTGTCACATGTACCAAAATACAGTGAAAAGTATTTTTCTGCGGCCAAGGGAACGTACACAGTACATACACAGTAGACAAAAAAGAATAATAGATAGTTACAGTGAATGCGAAGAAGTACACAGTACATTAATAAATAAGTAATTGGTTACAGTGCAGAACAAGGCCAAGCAAAGCAAATACATGAGCAAGAGCAGCATAGGACATCATGAATAGTGTCTTACAGGGAAGAGATCATTCTGAGGGAGAGTCATTGAGGAGTCTAGTAGCTGTGGGGAAGAAGCTGTTCCTATGTCTGGATGTGCGGGTCGTCAGACTTCTGTATCTTCTGCCTGATGGAAGGGTCTGGAAGAGGGGAAAGCCTGGATCTGAGGGGTCTCTGACAATGCTGCCTGCCTTTCTGAGGCACCGGGAGGTGTAGACAGAATCAATGGGAGGATGGCAAGCTTGTGTGATGCATTAGGCTGAGTTCACCACACTGTGCAGTTTCCTGCGATCTTGGGCCGAGCAGTTGCCATGCTAAGCGGCGATGCAGCCAGATAGGATGCTCTCTATGGCACATCTGTAGATGTTTGAGAGAGTCGATGCAGACATGCCGAATTTCTTTAGCTTCCGTAGGAAGTAGAGACGTTGTTGGGCTTTCTTGACTGTTGCATTAATGTGAGTGGACCAGGATAGACTGTTGGTGATGGTGATCCCCCAGAACTTAAAGCTATTGACCATCTCTACTTCGGAGCCATTAATGTAGATGGGGGCGTGGGTCGTCCTACGCTTCCTGAAGTCGATGATCAGTTCCTTGGTTTTGCTGACATTTAGAGAGGTTTTCGGTACACCATGCAACCAAATGATCTATCTCCCTTCTGTAGTCTGACTTGTCGTTGTTTGAGATATGACCCACCACAGTTGTACCATCTGCAAAAAAAATTACCCTTTCAAACAAATTCAGGGCGATGGTTAACAAGGCCGGCCATCATGCTTTGGGACAAATGCTGAGAAACAAATACAAATACTATTGAGATTTTAAAAAGCAGCCAGAGACACTCAAGTTCAGATTGGGCCTCACAACATAAAAACATCCCTTGCTGGAAAATTGACTAGAGGGGGTTTCACAAAGTTGGAAATTACTAGAGAAAGCAAAATAAAGATGGGCAACATTCTCGGTGGATTCAAATCATTTGCAAACAAAGGCTGCAGAACATAATTGGGTATTGTGCTTTTAAAATAGATTTTGTAGGACAGTATGGCTTGTTAATATGATAAACTAAATCCATTCCATGAAAAAGGATATATAAGATTGAGCACATTGGAGACTTCTACTGCAGTCGATGTGGAAGCAAAACCCTCTAATTGTCAGAAAGAGATCTCAGAGAGAGAGAGAGAGAGAGCACGGCTGAACCTCAGGAATAGAATCTACAACCAGAGCAGACGGCCACTTCTGCTGATTGCAGTTAATAGCATGTTTGAACTAAGTATTGGTGAGTGTTTACTTGCTGGAAATAAAGATACATAGTTGAGCATTCTATTACTAGATATCAATGAGGGCCCAATTTGCTGGGAGTAAAGTAACAAAGCAGCTGCTTGTTTTATTATTAATTTATTTTCTCAACCCAATCAATCTGTAATCATTTCCTGAAACCATTTTACTTTTCCTGCAACCGTTTCACAACTGTGTCCATGTTAAATCTGCAATTGTGGGCACAAATAAACTAAGCATAACAGCATTTTGAGTGAGTCAATTTGTTCACAACACCCCATGGCCCACTATGAACTCCAGGTCAGCTCAATGTCAACTCATACTCTCATCCACATCCATTGGTCCCCATATCTTCTGTACCAACTCATGGCCCTTCCATTCACACAGTATATAATATGTATAGAACCAATGAACCAATGGCATGTTTGGACTGTTTAAAAAACACCCATTCATACTTTCCTGAAACAAACTGGTGTTCCTAGAACACTGTATAAGGGTCAATCAACCAGCCCATTAATGTATCAATAACAGAAGCCTGAAGCATTTGACATTTCGTACTCTTGTGCATGTAAATAAACATGGAGGCATTGACAAACAGATCAGAGAAAAAGTAACCAATTATAGCCTAATAGAGAGGTGAATCAAGCAAAGTCAACATTTATCTGCGCCTGTATAAAAAAAAAAGATGCTCCCATAATCCTTTTATGAAAGTCTGGTCTCTCACTTGTACTTACAGGCTAATGAATTGTGGGTTCCAGGATGTCTGGATGTGCATCCACATTCCTTCAAAATAATCATGTTAAAAACTGTTTTGTTACAGTGAAACACATTCATCAATCCAGTGATGCTGATAAACTCGTATTGTCCCCACCAAAACAATTTTATATGTTAATGGTCTATTCACAAATCCAGGATGTGAGAAGATAAAATCAAAAGGAGGTGGAGTTTGCAGCAATCATTGTCACGGGTGTGATTTTCATAACACAGGCAAGGTGTGTTTAGGGACAGTCAGCGATTTGCAAAGTTTAATGTGGCAGAATTGATCATCCGCACACACCTCTGAGCGATCAACAAAGTAGGTGCAGTTTGGAGGTTAAGGGTTTATGTTCGAGGGGGCACGGTACTGATGTTTGTAATTTATCAGAGAGTTCGGATGTTTGTAATTTATCAGAGGGTTCTGATGATTGTAATTTATCAGAGGGTCCTGATGTTTGTAAGTTATCAGAGGGTTCTGATGTTTGTAATTTATCAGAGGGTCCTGATGTTTGTAAGTTATCAGAGGGTTCTGATGTTTGTAATTTATCAGAGGGTCCTGATGTTTGTATGGGATCAGAGGGTCCTGATGTTTGTAATTTATCAGAGGGTCCTGATGTTTGTAATTTATCAGAGGGTCCTGATGTTTGTAATTTATCAGAGGGTCCTGATGTTTGTATGGGATCAGAGGGTCCTGATGTTTGTAATTTATCAGAGGGTCCTGATGTTTGTAATTTATCAGAGGGTCCTGATGTTTGTAAGTTATCAGAGGATATAAATGTTTGTAAGTTATCAGAGGATATTGATGTTTGTAAGTTATCAGAGGATATAGATGTTTGTAAATTATCAGAGGATATTGATGTTTGTAAGTTATCAGAGGATATTGATGTTTGTAAGTTATTAGAGGGTTCTGATGTTTGTAACTTATCAGAGGATATAGATGTTTGTAAGTTATTAGAGGATATTGATGTTTGTAAGTTATTAGAGGGTTCTGATGTTTGTAATTTATCAGAGGATATAGATGTTTGTAAGTTATTAGAGGATATAAATGTTTGTAAGTTATCAGAGGATCTTGATGTTTGTAAGTTATCAGAGGATATAAATGTTTGTAAGTTATCAGAGGATCTTTATGTTTGTAAGTTATCAGAGGATACCGATGTTTGTATGTTACCAGATGATGCCGTTATTTGTAAGGACCGATGTTTGTATGTTACCAGAAGATACCAATGTTTGTAAGTTATCAGACGGTTCTCATGTTTGAAAGTTATCAGAGGATATTGATATTTGTAGCATATCAGAGGGTTCTGATGTTTCTAAAATTGAATTTCAAAAGTTTAATTTAAAGGAATAATTCATGGCAGGACAGCTCCAAGACGTGGTCTGCTCCTCTTGCTCCATGTGGCAGGCTGGGGACAGTTCCAGTCCCCAGGGTCAGCATGTGTGCAGGAAGTGTCTCCAGTTACAGCTCCTGGAAGCTCGAGTTTCAGAGCTGGAGCGGCGGCTGGAGACACTGTGGAGCATCCGCGAGTCGGAGAGCATCGTGGATAGCACGTACAGAGAGGTGGTCACACCGCAGGCTCAGACTCCGCAGGCAAGAAGGGAATGGGTGACCATCAGACAGAGCACGAGAGCGAGGCAGGTAGTGCAGGAGTCTCCTGTGGCCATTCCCCTGCAGAACAGATATACCGCGTTGGATACTGCTGAGGGGAATGGCCTCTCGGGAAAACAGCAACACCCAAATTTGTGGCACCTCGGTTGGTTCTGCTGCAGAGGGGAGGGGTGATAAGTGTGACAGTGCAATAGCTATAGGGGATTCAATTGCAATGGACACGTGTTTCTTTGGCCACAAACGAGACTCCAGGATGTTATGTTGCCTCCCTGGTGCTCGGGTCAAGGATGTCTCGGAGCGGATACAGGACATTCTGGAGGGGGAGGGTGAACACATCGGCACAAACGACATAGATTAAAAAAAGGGATGAGGCCTAAAAGCAGAATACAGGGAGCTAGGAAGGAAGTTAAGAAATCGGACCACGAAGGTAGTGATCTCAGGATTACTACCGGTGCCACGTGCTAGTCAGAGTAGAAATGACAGGATATATAGGATGAATACGTGGCTGAAGGGATGGTGTCAGGGGGAGGGTTTCAGATTCCTGGGGCAGTGGGACCGGATCAGGGGGAGGTGGAACCTGTACAAACTGGACGGGTTACACCTGGGCAGGACTGGAACTGATGTCCTCGGGGGGGCTATTTGCTAGAGCGGTAGGGGAGTGTTTAAACTAATGTGGCGGGGGGATGGGAATCGATGCAGGAAGTCGGAAGGCAGTAAAACAAGGGCAGAAACAAAAGGCAGTAAGGGGGGAAAGTGTAAGGCAGAGAAGCCATAGTCAAAAATCAAAAAGGGCGACAGTACAAGGTACAGTGACTGAGGGGAGCTCAGTGACTAGGCCCAGTAATACTAAAAGGAATAAAACGGAAAGTAAAAGCATAAATGGAAAACGACGCGGTAGCTTGTTACATGAAGATAAGGGTTCACCGACAAGGAAAATTAGGAGAAAGGCTAAGAGGAAATATAACTTAGGAGAGGTTACTGATGTAACCATCCCTGACACCATCCCTTCAGCCACGTATTCATCCTATATATCCTGTCATTTCTACTCTGACTAGCACGTGGCACCGGTAGTAATCCTGAGATCACGACCTTCGAGGTCCGATTTCTTAACTTCCTTCCTAGCTCCCTGTAAGGTGTTAAGATTCAAAACAGAGGAAAAAAGCCAACATAAGTGTACTTTACCTGAATGCTCGTAGTATTCGGAATAAGGTAAATCAGTTGATGGCGCAAATCATCGTGAATGACAATGATTTACTGGCCGTTACGAAACATGGTTAAAGGATGGTCACGACTGGGAGTAAAATACCCAAGGGTATCAAACTATTCGGAAGGACAGAGTGGATGGTAAAGGAAGTGGTGTAGCTCTGTTATTTAAGGATGACATTCGGGCAATAGAAAGGGATGACATCGGTGCAATGGAGGATAAGGTTGAATCCATTTGGGTGGAAATCAGGAATAGTAAGGCGAAAAAGTCACTGATAGGAGTAGTCTATAGGCCACCAAATAGTAACATTATGGTGGGGCAGGCAATAAACAAATAAATAACTGATGCATGTAGAAATGGTACAGCAGTTATCATGGGGATTTTAATCTACATGTCAATTGGTTTAACCAGGTTGGTCAAGGCAGCCTTGAGGAGGAGTTTATAGAAAGTATCCGCGATAGTTTCCTAGAACAGTATATAATGGAACCTACGAGAGAACAAGCGGTCCTAGATCTGGTCCTGTGTAATGAGACAGGATTGATTAATGATCTCATAGTTAGGGATCCTCTCGGAAGGAGCGATCGTAATATGGTGGAATTTAAAATACAGATGGAGGGTGAGAAGGTAAAATCAAACACTAGGGTTTTGTGCTTAAACAAAGGAGATTACAATGGGATGAGAGAAGAACTAGCTAAGGTAGACTGGGAGCAAAGACTTTATAGTGAAACAGTTGAGGAACAGTGGAGAACCTTCCAAGCGATTTTTCACATGCTCAGCAAAGGTTTATACCAACAAAAAGGAAGGACGGTAGAAAGAGGGAAAATCGACCGTGGATATCTAAGGAAATAAAGGAGAGTATCAAATTGAAGGAAAAAGCATACAAAGTGGCAAATATTAGTGGGAGACTAGAGGACTGGGAAATCTTTAGGGGCAACAGAAAGCTACTAAAAAAGCTATAAAGAAGAGTATGATAGATTATGAGAGTAAACTTGCTCAGAATATAAAAACAGACAGTAAAAGTTTCTACAAATATATAAAACAAAAAAGAGTGACTAAGGTAAATATTGGTCCTTTAGAGGATGAGAAAGGAGATTAATAATGGGAGATGAGGAAATAGCTGAGGAACGGAACAGGTTTTTTGGGTCAGTCTTCACAATGGAAGACACAAATAACAGTGACTGATTGAAATGAGGCTATGACAGGTGAGACCTTGAGATGATTGTTATCACTAAGGAAGTTGTGATGGGCAAGCTAATGGGGCTAAAGGTAGACAAGTCTCCTGGCCCTGATGGAATGCATCCCAGAGTGCTAAAAGAGATGGCTAGGGAAATTGCAAATGCACTAGTGATAATTTACCAAAATTCACTAGACTCTGGGGTGGTCCCGGCGGATTGGAAACGTGACACCACTGTTTAAAAAAGGAGGTAGGCAGAAAGCGAGTAATTATAGGCCAGTTAGCTTAACTTCAGTAGCAGGGAAGATGCTGGAATCTATCACCAAGGAAGAAAAAGCGAGGCATCTGGATGGAAATTGTCCCATTGGGCAGACACAGCGTGGGTTCATAAAGGGCAGGTCGTGCCTAATTAATTTAGTGGAATTTTTTGAGACATTACCAGTGCGGTAGATAACAAGGAACCAATAGATGTTGTATATCTGGATTTCCAGAAAGCTTTTGACAAGGTGCCACACAAAAGGTTGCTGCATAAGATAAAGATGCATGGCATTAAGGGTAAAGTAGTAGCATGGATAGAGGATTGGCGAGTTAATAGAAAGCAAAGAGTGGGGGTTAATGGGTGTTTCTCTGGTTGGCAATCAGTAGCTAGTGGTGTCCCTCAGGGATCAGTGTTGAGCCCACAATTGTTCACAATTTACAAAGATGATTTGGAGTTGGGGACCAAGGGCAATGTGTCCAAGTTTTCAGACGACACTAAGATGAGTAGTAAAGCAAAAGGTGCAGGGGATACCGGAAGTCTGCAGAGGGATTTGGATAGGTTAAGTGAATGGCCTAGGGTCTGGCAGATGGAATACAATGTTGGCAAATGTGAGGTTATCCATTTTGGTAGGAATAATAGCAAAAGGGGTTATTATTTAAATGATAAAATATTAAAACATGCCGCTGTGCAGAGAGACCTGGGTATGCTAGTGCATGAGTCGCAAAAAGTTGGTTTACAGGTGCAACAGATGATTAAGAAGGCAAACGGAGTTTTTGTCCTTCATTGCTAGAGGGATGGAGTTTAAGACCAGGGAGGTTATGCTGCAATTGTATAAGGTGTCAGTGAGGCCACACCTGGAGTATTGTGTTCAGTTTTGGTCTTCTTACCAGAGAAAGGACATACTGGCGCTGGAGGGTGTGCAGAGGAGATTCACTAGGTTAATCCCAGAGCTGAAGGGGTTGGATTACGAGGAGAGGTTGAGTAGATTGGGACTGTACTCGTTGGAATTTAGAAGGATGCGGGGGGATCTTATAGAAACATATAAAATTATGAAGGGAATAGATAGGATAGATGGGGGCAGGTTGTTTCCACTGGCGGGTGAAAGCAGATCCAGGGGGCATAACCTCAAAATAAGGGGAAGTAGATTTAGGACTGAGCTCAGGAGGAACCTCTTCACCCAAAGGGTTGTGAATCTATGGAATTCCTTGCCCAGTGAAGCAGTAGAGGCTCCTTCATTAAATGTTTTTAAGATAAAGAGAGATTGTTTTTTGAAGAATAAAGGGATTAAGGGTTATGGTGTCCGGGCCGGAAAGTGGAGCTGAGTCCACAAAAGATCAGCCATGATCTCATTGAATGATGGAGCAGGCTCGAGGGGCCAGATGGACTACTCCTATTCCTAGTTCTTATGTTATTATGTTTGGAAGTTATCAGTGGGTTCTGATGTTTGTAGGTTATCAGAGGATATTGATGTTTGAAAGTTATCAGAGGATCTAGATTTTTGTAAGTTATCAGAGGGTTCTGATGTTTGTATGTTTTTAGAGTGTTCAGATGTTTGTAAATTATCAGAGGATATTGATGTTTGTAAGTTATCAGATGATATTGATGTTGGTAAGTTACCAGAGGGCCCTGCTGATTGAAAGTTATCAGAGGGTTCTGATGTTTGTACGTTATCAGAGGGTTCTGATGTTTGCAACTTTACGGTGGCACAATAAACTGTGAAAAGAATACCAAGGTGTACTGAGCTGTGAACACTTGACCATTTTCTCCACCCTGAGGGGTTCAGTTTAGACTTTAAGAGTTAAGAGTTTAAGAGGAAAAGTGTAAGTTTACCTACCAACAATTGAACTTCATCCGACTTCTACCCTATAGAAGCCAAGCTGCAATTCAGCATCCTAAATCTCTAAAAGAAACTCAGTTCATTTGGGACTTGATTGAGGCTCATTTGAGTAAAAACCATCGGGATGAGCAGGATTTGTGCTGGATTTGAACTCGGGGTCCAGAGGTGAAAGGGCATATCTGAGGTACACTTCACTGCCGTGCCCTGGGAAAAAGCTAACCAACAAAAGAAAAGCGACTTATTATAAAAAAATTACCAATCTAACAAAATACTAACAAACATTTTAGCAAAGTGGTTAAAAGGTAATTTCACATTATTGTGCAGGCCCCATTGAAGACAGCTTTATCTGCTGAGTGTGTGCAGGACCGGAGCTATTATCGGTAACAGAGGCATGGTACAGAACAACTCAAGCAGCATAATTAATTTACATGTATATCATTGCCACAACTGGTTACTTATCGGAGAAGCAAGATCAGAGATGTCACACTGCAAATTGAGTAACAGCCCAGATCTCTCAGTGTTACATCCATTTTACATGTATTTGACAAACTAACAAGGAGGGGAAAAGGCAGCCGTACTGTGGGTGATCGACACTGGGAATTGGCCCAATAAATTGCACACAGTAAAACCAATGTCTTCTTCATTAAAATGCAGTGAATCTCTATTGCTTTTCATTAGCGCCAGCCTTGCAAGACAAAATACTTAATCGGCGGTGTGTTTACTGAAGACTGACCTAGGCAGCAATGGAGACAAAGAGCTTAAAAGAGATTCTTATTTATTAAGGAGAGGTGACAGCTACTGAATAAGTGAGCTTTATGCCTTTCCTTCTGCAGGACTCTCTTTGTGGAGTTTTACAAAGAGACTGTAAGAGTTATTAACCCTGAGAATGCTTCCGGCAGTACAATTGTCTTATGGTGCTTTAAACATAGCAAAACATTCTGAGATACTTCACAGGAGCGTTGGGGGCGATTCTCCGATATTGAGGCCAAGTGTTTCACGACAGTGCAAACAGGGCCCGGACATGACCTATTCTGGCCCACAGGGGGCCAGCATGGCACTGGAGCGGTTCACGCCGCTCCAGCGTCCTTACGCGGTGCCAAATGCGCGTGGCGCCAACCCGCACATGCGCAGTTGGGGCAGCCCAATCCTGCGCATGCCGCTGGTTTCCGGGGGGTGGGAGAATCGCGTGCGGGGGTCGGGGCATCGTGGCGTGATTTGCGCGGCGCCCCGGCGATTCTCCCACCCGGCGTTGGCGGGGGGGGGGGGGGGGGGGGTGGAGAGAATAGCGCCCGTTATCTTACATACCTGGCACTGAGCCACTTAAAGAACTGTTACAGTAGAGATTTTAAAAACCTGGCCAAAGGTTTTAGGGGTGTCTGAAAGTGGAAAAGAGAGGAAGAAAGGCAGAGAGGTTTGGGGAAGGAATTTCAGACGTTAGGGCCTTGGCAGTCGAAGGTCACCAATGGTGGAGCAACTAAAATCGGGGATACGACCAGAATTGGGTGAGCGCAAATATTTTGGAGGAGTGCAGGGCTGGAGAATTGAGGGAGAGATGAGACCATGGAGAGACTTGAAAACAATGATAAGAAAATTAAAATTGAAGTGTTGCTTAACCGACAGCCAATGTAAATTAGTGACCACAGTGATAGAAGAGCAGGATTTGGTACAAGTTAGGAAGTGGACAGCAGAGGTTTGGGAGCCTAGTAAAATTGATACATATTGATGAAAAACGAAGGATTACCATGGTTCATACTGTTAAAGTTGTTTTCTTCTCTCTCTGTACCTTTCCATCACAAGCTTTGGGCGTGCATATCTGTGTGTACTGGATAAATGTGATTATACAAAGGGACACTTCCCTAGCTGCTGGATGAATAGCCCTGCTGTAACTGATGATTTTGGAGCGACTTCTATTTGCTGAAGACTCTCCGCCCTGCATGCTTTCAAATAAAGACTTTCTGCCAGCCCTCTCCAGGCTCCTCGTGGTTTTTGTTCCACGACACATAACCGGAACTTAGAATCTGTCGAGAAAGTGGTGATTTGTTCTATCACCTCCCTGCCAGCATTTTTCGAAAGCAACAAAAAATTATTTCCACTTCCCTGATTTCTTCCCAAACCTCTATTATCGTCTGTTTTAACAACTTATTACCCATTATTTAACCCCTGAAAGATGCAATGGTCTATCTCTTGTTTATTCCCTTGTAGCAAAGATTCCATGCTCTAAAAACCTATCTGAGGACGAAGGCTCTTGAAAACCTGGCCCAACTCCATAAACATGGTGGAGCGCTAGGAGATGCCTTTCCCCACAATGGAGCCAGGCAGGTCGGGAGTGCAGGGGGCTGGCTTGCGGCCCGCAGTGCCCTGCACACTTATCCTGCGTTGATGCCCACAGGGGTGCTGGGATTCCCGGAATCGGGTCCCAACCAACATTTTTAAAGGTCTGTGTGGTCTCCTCGACTCTGCGAAACTCCATCCCAATATTAAATTGATGATCCGTCATAAATTTCCCAATCAGAAGAAATGGTCTTTCCCGAGTCGATTGCTCACAATTCTTCATTATTTTAACTAGCCCAGTCCCCTGCGTAACTTTAGTGATTGATAATGGCCTTTAGCCCTGCTAATTACCATTTAATGAAAGCACTCTCATCTCTAACATAGAAGATCATGTCTTCTAGCTCCTCTCCAGAATTAAAGCAGACAATCTGGGTTGGCACTACTAATGAGGGAATGCTGCATCATTTGAGGTGCAGCCTTTGATACATAAAAGAGAAACCCAATCTGCTTAGAATCTTGGAATGCCTACAGTGCAGAAGAAGGCCATTCAGCCCATTGAGTCAGACCGACCCTCTGAAAGAACACCCTACCCAGGCCCTCTCCCATGCCCTATCCCCGTAACACCACCTGACCTTTGGACACTAAGGGGTATTTTACCATGGCCGATCCACCTAACCTGCACATCTTTGGACTGCTTGTTCAGTTGAACATGAAAAAGCTAACGTCCAAAGATGTGCAGGTTAGGAGGATTGACCATGCTAAATTGTCCCTAGTGTCCAAGTGGTGTTACTGGGTTACAAAGATAGGGTGGGTGGAGGTGTGGGCTTAGGTGGGGTGCTCGTTCGAAGGGCCGGTGCAGACTCGATGGGCCAAATGGCTTCCTTCTGCACTGTAAATTCTACGATTCTATGATTCTATGTTTCATTGCAGTGTTAATGTCAGCCTACTTGTGACGATAAAAATTATTATCATACCGCTGTTCTAAGTAGAGCAGTCAAATTCTCCAGTTCTCCTGGCAAACATTCATTCCTCAGCCAACAACACCAATGGTTGGATGTCTCTTTGCCATCCATGGAATCTTTCTGTGTGAAGACTGGATGCCCATTTGCCAACAGAACAAACAGGATTGCATTTCAAATGTAATTTATTATCCGTGAAGCATTATGGGGATACCGCAAGGATATGAAAGATTACACATAAACACAACTTTTGTTGTGTGATATTTGTTAGTATTGTTAGCTCGAGTTGTATCAAATGCACCCCTTTTAAATTTTAACTTAGTTTTGATCTCCCCATTTATCAAGTTAATTCTATTCTTTGCGGCATTCCTTTACACCTGATAATATGTATGTCGTACCCTATCCATCTTTACAATAGAAGAATTTGCACTGCCGATCTGTTTACTGACTCTCCTCCTTCACGGTAAATTTCAGCCAATTTCCTTTTCTCTCACTGAACTTCTTATTTTTGACTCTTCATTATTCTTTGCTGTTTTTACTTTGAAAAGTATTATATTAGCTTTACACTCTGTATGCTTCACCCGATGTCTATGTATTTAGGTTGTGTATTTGTTGTATGTCCTATGTTTTTTCATGTATGGAACGATCTGCCCGGACTGGACACAGAACAATAGTTTTCACTGTACCTCGGTACATGTGACAATAAATCTAAATCTATTGTGGTCAATATTTCTTAATTTGTCTCCTGTTAGTTATTTGCTTCACTTCGTTCTCTGATGGGCGGCACGGTAGCACAGTGGTTTGAACTGTTGCTTTACAGTGCCAGGGTCCTGGGTTTGGGTCACTGCCTGTGCGTAGTCTGCATGTTCTCGCCGTGTCTGCGTGGGTTTACTCTGGGTGCTCCGGTTTCCTCCCACAAGCCCCGAAAGTCGTGCTTGTTAGGTAATTTGGACATTCTGAATTCTCCCTCTGTGTACCCAAACAGGTGCCGAAGTGTGGCGACTAGGGGCTTTTCACAGTAACTTCATTGCAGTGGTAATGTATGCCTACTTGTGACAATACTAAAGATTATCATTACCTCCAAATCAAGTAATATTCCTTTTCTTCTGATGAAATATCATTGAACTGAAATATTAATTCAATGATAGATTGAATTAATCTCTCCTTAGATGTTGCGAGACATGCTGAGTTTTCCTGCATTTTCTGTTATTCTCTCAGATTTGCAGTATTTTACTTTTGGACAAATTGGGGTGGGTCTTCCACCTGATCCAATAAGGCCATCATCATAGGAAGGGGTGTGGCTCCCAACACCGGGAGTACCCATGTTCCTGGCCTCACAGTAACCAGAAAGATCTTCAATGACCAAGATGTCAGATGTACCAGCCACTCAACAACCCATCTGAAAATCCAGGCTTGACGAAACACCACATTTGATCAAGATATTTCAACCATCGCACCTGACCCCTCCCACCCCCCCACCCAAAGATATATTTCAGTGAGCAGGCATTCCAAGCTAACACCTGGTGTTGCAGGACACATCATTGACATGCAAAAGAATGAACCTCCCCCAGTCCCAGAATGTCCAAGGGGGTCAGTGACAGAACTTGCAACCTTCATGGATTTTGGGTTCCCCGGTTTTCTTAGTCTGCTCTCAATATGTGAGCAACACTGGCAAGACCATATTTACTGACTATCAGCAGTTGGTCTGAGAAAGACATTTTGGAACTGGGTTAGTGATACTGACCGCAGTATAACAGCCGCATTAGCCGTGGGTGCAAATCTCATAATGGCCGCTAAATCTTGCAAGTGGCCAAAAATGGGATTTGCGCTGGCAAGGTCCTCCGTTTGAGGATTCCCCTCCCCCTCCCCCCCCACCGGTGACGTAACTGATTTACATATAATTTAATACATTTGCATATAATTACTGGGCTTGATGCCATAATGTCCACATACAAAGTTTCTCCCCCCCCACCCGCCTCCACAAGTGGGGCGACGTAACACTATCACAAAGGCACGGAGGGGCCTGATCCGACACTTAGTGCAATTTTGGGAAGATTGTATCCACTGTGTATAACCATTGTCTGAGGTAAGGGTACTTCTAGTTTATTGTATTGTTGTTTATCTTATTGCTTAATAAACATTTATTTTAATTAAAATCATCACAAAATGTCTGGGACACCATTCTCTGGATTTCAAACCTTTCCTCACATCATATCAAATTGTAAAATACAGGTGAGGACAGCTCAAGGTTCCCTTCTGGGATTTGCAATAACCTGGTGTTTACCATCAACTTTGTTCTTAACAGTAATGAGACTCTCAATCAGCTCTGGCATTAATGATATTTGGCTGGACATTAGTGCTGCTGAAATATATTGAAGATCTGTATGAGAAATGCACTGAAAACACTCAAGAGAAAAATTAAAGAGAGAAGCAATGTTACCTGTGCAGCTGAACAGCACGTTTTTAAAAACTGCAAAGAAATTTCCACAAGGTTCTACACAAATCCCGAAAGACGTGCTGTTAGGTGAATTGGACATTCTGAATTCTCCCTCTGTGCACCCAAACAGGTGCCGGAGTATGACGACTAGGGGCTTTTCACAGTAACTTCATTGCAGTGTTAATATAAATCAACTTGTGACAATAATAAAGATTATTATTATTACTTGTACACAGATTTTACACCGTTAGAAATGCATAACTAGGAAACTTCTGAATATCGCAATCCAGTGGTGGATGTCATTTAAAAAAATATATTTTTATTGATTTTACATTTACAGATTGTGCCCTTCTCCAGGGTTATCACACTATTCTACGCAAGAGTTCCAATAGATAAAGTGGGTATACAAGAAGGAAAACAAATGAATCAGTAGACATTCATATGTATTCAGAAGAAATCTATGTACGGGTTTGGAGTCCCTTGTTTTTTGTGCCCCCGGTGGTCAGTTGCCGCAACAGCAATATTATTGTTGTGTACCTGCCACCTCCCGGTACTCGAGTATACCAGGGGGGAGGGAGAGCGTGAGTTTGATGTCCACCTTGACATTGCTATTGCAGTCATGGTTATTTGCGTCCCCACTGTTTGTTCCCCCGAGTTCCCCACTTTCCCTGTGTTATGCTTAATGACCTCCCCATCCCCTCTTCCCCCCTGCCTATCTCTTTCCCCGCCCTCCTTTTCTCTCTCTTCCGTTGTCTATCTTGTCTCCCCCCTCCACCCGCCCCCTCCACACACACCCTCCATCCCTTTCCTTATTGGTCAGTGGTGGATGTTATTTTGGTGAACCATCATTGTAAATCAGATCGGGGAAATTTCTTGGTGATTCAAGCTAATTTGCTTGCACTTCGATGAGCAAATCATGGGGGTGATTCACCCAAACAATGATAATGGGCGCGGTTCTCGGCCTCGTTGTGCTCTCGCTCGTGCGAAACGAGGCCGGTGAATAATGGGAGACGCCGAAAACGAGAACCGTGCCAGGCGGCAAACAGTTTGCGATGCGACTGGCCCTCTCCCATAGGTGATCTCGCATAGTGAGACACCAATCATCACCTTTTAAGCCCTATTTCCGTACAATTAATGGGAGCTACCTCTTATCCAACGGCCTCCAATGATTCATTGCCCTACCCAGCAAGTGGTCACGCTGGTGCAGATTAGTACTCCTTTTTAAAATGTGAAACTGGCGGAAGGGCTTCTGCAGGGGGCCGAGGAGGTGAGTAGCCATCTTTGCTCACAGGCAAAGAGCCCGGGGATGCTGGACTTGCCGCCCCAGTGCTCGGCAGGAAGTGGGAGACCTTTGGCTGGGGGTGGGGGACCCTCCACAGGAGTGAGCCACTATGGGAGGTGGGGTGGGCAACCGCGCTTGGCACCACCATGCCAACCCCTGGATCATGTGTATCCATTCCGGGGCAACCCTAGTCCCTGCCCGTCCGCCCCACTGACCACCCATAACACCCACCGACCGCTGAGGTCTCTGGCCGTGTGGCTGAATTCTATTGCTAAGGCAATCATGTTTAAGTGAGCCTTTACACAACCTAAGTGGATTCCCGTGGGTGGGCCATGTAGCATGTGGGAGTCACTGCCAAGCATCCCAATGAGACCATGATGCCTGGATACTGTGTCTGAACACTGCGAGGGGAAACACCACACACGCAGCAGCCGTGGTCCGAACACCCAGGGGCTGCGACACAGCTCCGGGGACATGTATACGGCTGGAAGGTGGGTGAGTACCAAGGGAAGGGGACCAATTCCAAGTGACGTGGGTGGCTTGGGAGCACAGTGGTTAGCACTGTTGCTTCGCAGCGCCAGGACCCGGGTTCGATTCCCAGCTTGGGTCACAGCACGTTCTCCCCGTGTCTGCACATTCTCCCCGTGTCTGCGTGGGTTTCCTCCGGGTCCTCCGGTTCCTTCCCACAAGTCCTGAATAACGTGCTGTTAGGTGAATTGGACATTCTGAATTCTCCCTCTGTACCCGAACAGGCTCCGGAGTGTGGTGACTAGGGGATTTTCACAGTATCGTCATTGCAGTGTTAATGTAAGCCTACTGTGACACTGATAAAGATTATTATTATGTTACGAGCGGGTGTCCAGGGTACAGGGTTTGGGGTCTGATGAGGGGGCCCACTGCAGCCGGGAGTACACGGGGAGGGTGTTCAGGATGGGGAGGGGGATCAATGGGGAATGGGGGCTCCATTGTGTCGGCTGGAGGATTTGACGCCAGCCGCTTGGCTAGGAGCAGTTTGCTGTAGAAAAGTTCAGAGTGGCTCCAACCTTGACATCCACTGACACAGGCCTTGCCATGCTGAAACTCATCTCTGAGTCTGCTCGCGGACCATGCAGTGACTGGCGACGGCTTCTTTCGGAAATCTGAATTAGCACTGGCAAGTGAGCCTGTGCCAGGATACGTATGTGTCGTGTGAAAGCCTGCTTGAATGGAACATCCAGACTACAGCCTTGCCTGTTTGATGTTATCTCCTCTGATTCTGTCCTCCAGTACCTGAGCAGTATCCTCATAGGAATACCCATAGCTGTTTATTAGTGGACCCTCTAACAGCAGCAATTGAATAAATCAGCAATGAAGGCTCCACCAAGTTTAAATAACTTGCTTAGTCCAACAAAACCAAAACAGCGCAGAAAGCAGCTACTAAGAAATAAAGAAGAGCTTACAATTTGTCAGTAACAAGGACCCAATCTGAAGGAAATAAAGGAAAAGAAAATGACAGCAGATGCTGGAATCTGAAACAAAAACAGGAAAGACTGGCCAATCTCAGCAAGTCTGAGAGAGAAGGGAGCTAACGTTTCCACATAACGTTTTGTGAAGGGGAGGTCGTGTCTCACTAACTTGATAGAGTTTTTCGAGGAGGTCACTAAGATGATTGATGCAGGTAGGGCAGTAGATGTTGTCTATATGGACTTCAGCAAGGCCTTTGACAAGGTCCCTCATGGTAGACTAGTACAAAAGGTGAAGTCACACGGGATCAGGGGTGAACTGGCAAGGTGGATACAGAACTGGCTAGGCCATAGAAGGCAGAGGGTAGCGATGGAGGGATGCTTTTCTAATTGGAGGGCTGTGACCAGTGGTGTTCCACAGGGATCAGTGCTGGGACCTTTGCTCTTTGTAGTATATATAAATGATTTGGAGGAAAATGTAACTGGTCTGATTAGTAAGTTTGCAGACGACACAAAGGTTGGTGGAATTGCGGATAGCGATGAGGACTGTCTGAGGATACAGCAGGATTTAGATTGTCTGGAGACTTGGGCAGAGAGATGGCAGATGGAGTTTAATCCGGACAAATGTGAGGTAATGCATTTTGGAAGGTCTAATGCAGGTAGGGAATATACAGTGAATGGTAGAACCCTCAAGAGTATTGAAAGTCAAAGAGATCTAGGAGTACAGGTCCACAGGTCATTGAAAGGGGCAACACAGGTGGAGAAGGTAGTCAAGAAGGCATACGGCATGCTTGCCTTCATTGGCCGGGGCATTGAGTATAAGAATTGGCAAGTCATGTTGCAGCTGTATAGAACCTTAGTTAGGCCACACTTGGAGTATAGTGTTCAATTCTGGTCGCCACACTACCAGAAGGATGTGGAGGCTTTAGAGAGGGTGCAGAAGAGATTTACCAGAATGCTGCCTGGTATGGAGGGCATAAGCTATGAGGAGCGGTTGAATAAACTCGGTTTGTTCTCACTGGAACGAAGGAGGTTGAGGGGCGACCTGATAGAGGTATACAAAATTATGAGGGGCATAGACAGAGTGGATAGTCAGAGGCTTTTCCCCAGGGTAGAGGGGGTCAATTACTAGGGGGCATAGGTTTAAGGTGAGAGGGGCAAGGTTTAGAGTAGATGTACGAGGCAAGTTTTTTACGCAGAGGGTAGTGGGTACCTGGAACTTGCTACCGGAGGAGGTAGTGGAAGCAGGGACGATAGGGACATTTAAGGGGCAGCTTGACAAATATATGAATAGGATGGGAATAGAAGGATACGGACCCAGGAAGTGTAGAAGATTGCAGTTTAGTCGGGCAGTATGGTCGGCACGGGCTTGGAGGGCCGAAGGGCCTGTTCCTGTGCTGTACATTTCTTTGTTCTTTGTTTGTTTGTTTGTTTCGAGTCTGGGTTGGTCTTTGTCAAAGTTGAATCAGCTTTCAGAATAGCAGCTGCTTTACCCAAATTCTGTCTGTCAGCTGCTGGTCCCAGCTCCTGATCACATTATGGAGATAAACCTGTTCATTGAAAAAAGCTGTACCTTTTCATGAGCCCTGTGCACAGTCTGTACAAACAGCCTCTCAACATTTGGAAATAATTCCTGTCGTGCACTAACTGTTTTCCCATCAGGTTTGGGTACACATAAGACTCCCATGCTCAGTACTAATACCTGCGGAGCATCGCAGGATAACACCTCCTACTGTCTTTCTATTTATCTACAATTCCTACTCTTCTGTAAGTCTTTCCTTCTCCCTGTCTCTGATTTGCCCTGTGTTGTTCTCACTCACGTAACTTTGGTGTGAGAAGTGTGTTTGAATTATGGGTGCATTGCAGAGGATAAATGAACATAGGCCAGGCCACTGGTTTTATCTCCCTCTACCTCATCCAGGTACTTTTTAAAGGATGTAAGACAACCCGCCTCTACCTCCCTCCCAGGCAGTGCATTCCAGACCGTCACCACTCTCTGGGTAGGTTTTTCCTCACATCTTCCCTAAACCTCCTGCCCTCATCATGAACTTGTGTCCCCTCGTAACTGACCCTTCAACTAAGGGGAACAGCTGCTCCTTATCCACCCTGTCCATGCCCCTCATAACCTTGTACACCTCGATCACAGCTTCACAGCTCCAGGGTCCCAGGTTCGATTCCCGGCTGGGTCACTGTCTGTGCGGAGTCTGCACGTTCTCCCCGTGTCTGCGTGGGTTTCCTCCGGGCGCTCCGGTTTCCCCCCACAGTCCAAAAATGTGCAGATTAGGTGGATTGACTGTGCTAAATTGCCCTTAGTGCCCAAAAAAGGTTAAGTGGGGGTTACTGGGTTACGGGGATAGGGTAGATACGTGGGCTTGAGTAGGATGCTCTTTGTAAAGGCTGGTGCAGACTCGTTTGGCCGAATGGCCTCCTTCTGCACTGTAAATTCTATGATTCTATAATCAGGTTGCCCCTCAGTCTTCTCTCCTGCAATGAAAACAACCCAAGCCTGTCCAATCTCTCTTCAAAACTTAAATGTTCCATCCCAGGCAACATCCTGGCGAAACACCTCTACACCCCCTACAGTGCAATCACATCCTTCCTATGATGTGGCGACCAGAATTGCACACAGTGGGCATGATTTAACTAAATGGGAACAAAGTCCCATAGCGAGTTTGTTTACTGCATGTTTCCCGACGCTCGCAGAACCGAGAAACACAATGCTATAAAATGCGACTTACGTTTGATAAGGGGCATCAATGGTGAACCACGGTGCTGCAGAGCATGGCCCAGTCGCACGTGGGTATTACCAGGGTGCTCCATGTTAGACGTTTTAGTTGCTGTGATACGAAGAGTCTAAAGTTCTGTCCCTTTTTCACAAACACACATTTATTTCATTCCAACAGCCTTTGCACAAAACTCTAACTATACATCACCTTGACAGAGGCCACCTGAAGCCCCTTTACATATCAGTGTCAATTAATGGATACTTAACATAAATGAGACAACTAATTGCAATGTCTCTTAACCCATTACTTAACAGTCTCCCATTCCTTGGAGAAAATAAAATAATTAGGTGAAAACAAAATTTCAAGGAACTCAAAAACACACACATGATTTCCCCCCCCCCCTTTTTTCTGTTTGGACGAGAAAGAAAAAAAAAACAGTCACAGAAACAAGCGCCCTTCATTAACAATATCCAAAAGTTTCTGTGAACTCGCCCCTCTTTTCGTAAAACAGTCTGACAGTTGATAGCTTCTGTCGACCCATTTAATTTTTGTTATTTCCCCTCTGTCCAACATCTGCTTCAAACTTGCCATGTCTATCCGTAACCTCTTTCCATTGACACTTTTTGTAGAGTGCACATTTTCCCACAGGGATTTATTGTCAATGCGACAGTCAATAGGTATATTACCCAAATCCCCTAATCCCAAAATTTCTGTCAATATCATACTTATATAAAAGGCCATATCCACCACCTCTACAAGGTGGTGACTCAGCAGCCAAAGTGCTTTTTACCACTCTCCTTATTTTCTTTGTTTCCCACACAAGCGAGCAACATTTACCATTGTTCCCCAAAAGGAAAATTATAAAACCTCCTGCGCTTGAAACTCCATCACATAAATTTGCGTAGGACGCATCACTATAAACTATGAGTTTCAAGTGCCTAAGGTCACCTAAAACCAGGAACTTCAAAACGCACTCCTGCATTTTTAGTTTGGCCAACGCTTTATTTGCTCTTATTATGTCTTCCACTTTGGGATCATTCATTTTTGTACTCAACTCTAAGACATCAAAACTCACGTCCAGTCTAGTCTGTCTACCTAACCAGTTCAGTTGCCCAATTAAACTTCACAATTTCTCTTTTTCTATCTTTGAAACCATTGCGTCTTTTTGTGAAACTCGGCAACGACTAATTGCTATTGGGCTGATGCTTTCCAAATAAGATTGCTGACGTAAAGTTGCCCCTAACTTAGTCTGTTCAATTTCCAGTCCAATATATTTAAATGCATCGGAAGCCTGACTTCCAACCCTGAATTCTTTCCTCAAACCAGAGATTACAATAGCTTCAAAATCACTAGTCCCACCCCACAAAAAATCATCGACATGCATCATAAAAATGCCAGAAATATTTCCTTTATAGTGCCAGTAAAACATTGCAGGATCTGCTTTCAACTGGCAACAACCTATCTTTAACAAAACTGACCTTACCGAAAAATACCAGACTCTAGATGCATCATTTAATCCATATGCACATTTGTTCATCTTCCATAGTACCCCTTCTGTGTTAGCTGCTTCTTTAGGAGGACGGAGAAAAATGTCTCTCTGGAGCTGATGCCCCTGCAAAAAGGCAGCTTTTATATCTATAGATTTGCATTCCCATGCCTTTGTGGCTAATAGAGCCAAGAGGATCTTTAAAATAACCTTTCCTGCTGTAGGTGAATCTACCCTTAAATCCTGATCTTCTAAGTTTTCTTCAAATCCCCTTGCCACAAGCCTGGCCTTTGCCTTATAAGTTCCATCTGTGGGATAGAGCTCTTTGTCCCCTATCCGGTACTTCCGCGTATACCCCAAATTCACTCCAACTATGCAATTCTTGCTGTTTAGCTTCTTTGATAACTTTTTCATCTAATTTATTTGAAGCCACCAAAATCTCACATGCATGTGGGCTTCTACTCCTATTAGTATTCGTAGTCTTACTCATGTTCCGAGATCTTGATAAACTACGTCCCCTCTCCCGCCTGGTATCTCGTTCTATACTGCTACTGCTTGAACTTTCCCTTCTGCTGTGGGATGTCCTTTCAATAGTTCTCGACCTTTTCCTGCGGACCTGTTCACTATCTGATGTACTATCTGAACTGGCACTGCGTTTCTGTGCGCTCCATTTTTGAACTTTGTTTTCCCAATCCATTGTCTTGACTCCTTCTCCTGAATGCTGTACATTCAACCAATGTTTATGCCTTCCAGTGGCCTTCCCTGCTCTACTAATAACAGTTGTATCCTTCCATTGACTAGACCCTTCAGGCAAGTATGTCACTTTTGTACCAACTTTTGGCAGTTGCCCTTTCGGAAAAATGGCCTGTTCTAATTCATCAGAAGTGTTGTGTTCCTCCACAGAAACCCTGTCTACATCAGTTAATTGGTCCTCATAGTTCTGTAACACATGCGTACCAGATGACTCTGGTTCCTCGTCATGTCTGTCTGCTCTGTCTAAATTTGAACATTTGTAATCTGTACCCATTATCCTTGATGAATGTACCCTACAGTTTGATTACCATGTTGCAAAGGAATTGTTTTGCCATCTATGCCTATGATCTTCCCTGGGCCTTTCCATTCATTAGAATTGTCTCTCTTATAGTATACCATGACTCCTTGCTAAAAATCGGCATCTGATGGCCGTACGTTATGTCTTAAAGTTCTGCGAATTCTTTCAGGGACGTCTGCTTCCAAAAAAGCTTTTCTACTGCTATGTAATGCATTTAAATGTTCAGCAAAACCAGAGCTAATTGTAGCCCCCTCCCAAGCTGGAGGCTGGTCATCCAAAATGGACGGAATTTTAGGATTTCTACCAAACACTAATTGATAAGGTATATAGCCCCCAACCATCTGCAATGAATTCTTTGCGTGTACTGCCCATGCTAAAGCTGAATTTAGCCTGCAATTTGGTCGATCTGCCAAAATTTTCCGAAGCATGTCATCGATGACAGCATGATTTCTTTCAGACACCATTACTAAATGGGCTTTCTGCAGCCGTATTCATAACTCTGATATTCATGTTTTCACACATATCCCTAAACTCATCATTCGCAAATTCTCCCCCATTGTCTGTAAGGAATTTTGCCGGTGGACCCATTCCTGTCCCTTTCCATTTTTCCATGATTTGATCCAGAATTACTCTCTCTTCTTTACTTCGTACAATCGTTGATTGACTAAATCTGGTTGCTAAATCTACAAAATAAATATATGATTTGCTTTATCCCAGATCTTAAGGTCCATGGCCACAATGTCGTTAAAATCCCTGGCAAAAGGTAGGGTTACTATCGGTCGTGCTGGTGTCCTTCTGTACTTCCTACAAACTTCACAGCAGTCACTAACCTGTTCTATCAGTTTAGTATAGTCGTCATCCCTTACCCCTGCATCCTTTAATACATTTTTCAGCCTCCGAGGAGACGGATGTGCAAATTGCCTATGTAGTTTTAATACCACAAGCTTTTTATCAGCTAAAGTCCCATTTTCAACTGCCATTAACACATCCTTAACCACTCTACTTGAAATATTATTTGTCAGTAATGGAATACAATAGTGTCCCGACTGTGTAAATTGTAACTCCACCGTCTTTCCAAAAACTGTTGCCTTATCCCGTTCCATATCCAGTTTCATGTGTGCTTTCTTCATCGACGGTCTGCTCAGAAGCAAAGGTATCTCACTTGATACAACATCCGTGCTAATGAAATGATTCACTCCGCCAATATTGCAAGGGATCACCATTCTTTTCAGCGACTTCAGAGTATTATCATCCCCAAACCTGAAACTTGTGGAACTTTCAAATTCCTTAACCTTGTTACGATTTTCAGCATTCAAAGAGTCCAGGTAACATTTTAACCAGTCGATTCCACACACAGTAGATGTGCAGCCACTGTCCAATACAGCACAGTTGAAGGATTCTGCAACCAACACCCTCATTACTGGCATAAAACTGCTTGTCAATAGAACAATGCCTTCTTTCTGGTCACTATCTTTTTCCTCTTCTGACTCTTCCATGTCATGTGTCGCTTCAAACACTCTATCATAACGAGTTGGACAGTTGAAAGTATAATGGTCACATCGAAAACATCGATTTATCATGCCCCGTGCATTTCTGGGGTTCATCTTCCTATTGTAGGTTCTAACTGGGTTTCTGTCTTCATAATTTCTTTGTCTCAGTCTCCTTCTATAGTCTTGAGCCCTGTTCGTAGCCATACGATTTCGCCATCCTGTTACTAGTGTATCTTCCATATTCTGCCTTATTGCAGGCTGACCTATTTGGGTCATCAGAATCGAATGTTTCCCCAGAAACTTTTGTAAAGCTTTTGTCATCTGTTCGAGTAAGGTATCCTTATCAGTAAACTGAACTCCTGTCAAAACCAGGAGCCTATCCATGTTGCTCACTCTAGCACAGTCAAGTAATTTAAAGGCCAACACAGACTGTGGAAATTCCAGGTTGTGTTTCTGCAGCCTTTTAAAAAGTCTGCCAAATTCCATTATATAGTCTTCCATGGAGATATCCTCCATTTTCCAGAACTTATCAAAATCCGACCATGCTTCAAACGCACTTAACAAGTCACCTTTCTTATAAATCTTATCTATATAATGTAATAAAGTCTCCAGACCTTCTTCGGAGTCTAACTCTTCCATTTCCAGCTCAGAAAGCACTTTGTTTCGGATTTTACTGCCATATGGTCGAGAAAGAGCCAATGCCATACCTTAGTCCACATAACTACTGCACTTCTCCATTGGTCGTACGATTCCCTTTCAGAAAATAAGGGAGGATAGTCATATCCAGCCATCTTTATCCTCGGTTCAGCCATATATCCCTTTTTTTTTTCTTTTTTCACTCACTCCTTGGTTTGATCTGGAAAGATTGTATCTTTCAACCCTTCACATTTACACAGCAACCATCCTCTGCTACCAATTGTTTGACGTTTTAGTTGCTGTGATATGAAGAGTCTAAAGTTCTGTCCCTTTTTCACAAATGCACATTTATTTCATTCCAACAGCTTTTGCACAAAACTCTAACGATACATCACCTGACAGAGGCCACCTGAAGCCCCTTTACATATCAGTGTCAATTAATGGATACTTAACATAAATGAGGCAACTAATTGCAATGTCTCTTAACCCATTACTTACGACTCCAGAGCATGTCCCAGTCACAGAGGGGCATCACAGAGGGTGGCGTGCCAGATGTTCGGGGGCAGGCGGAATGCGAAGCACGGTGGGGTGGGGAAGGGTTTAAGGTTAAGGGGGGAAGGTGTGATGAAGGGAGTGGGGTGGGGGGAGGGCTTGGGCAGCTTCCCTCGGGGGATTGGGGCAGTTGGTGACACATATGTATAGCATTTTGAAAAGTTGCACTTGAGAAATATGACGCCCCGGCACTTTCTTCCACAATGCGGGCTGAGCTGCCCCAGCTCCCCTGCCATGGAGGTCTGCCCTACTGTCAACAGTGCCTTGCCGACAGCACCGGCACAGTCCCATTGCCCTGCGGTGATGTTACACAGACCCTGGGAGGATGGGACAGGGTGGGGGGGGAGACATATGTGGCCACAGGTTCCTCCCCCTGCACTTCCAGGATATCATCCCACTACTGTCTCAGGTTGTGGAGGGCACAGCAGACCACCACAAAGCGGGCAACCTTCCGGGGGTGTATGCAGTGCACCATCAGAGCGGTTGAGGCAGTGAAACCGCATTTTGAGGAGTCCAATGCACCGACAGATGGGGTAGCCACATGGACTTTGTTCTATCAGGTCTCTGCATCAGTCACTGGCCTCCGCACTGGCATCGTTAGCCAGCGGGTACTCCTTATCACACAAGAGCCAACCCCCTATCCTGGGGTGGTCCTCGAGGAGGCCGGGCATGTCCATCTTCCCCAGGATGTAGCTTTCATAGAACATAGAACATAGAACGATACAGCGCAGTACAGGCCCTTCGGCCCACGATGTTGCACCGAAACATAAGCCATCTAACCTACACTATGCCATTATCATCCATATGCTTATCCAATAAACTTTTAAATGCCCTCAATGTTGGCGAGTTCACGACTGTTGCAGGTAGGGCATTCCACGGCCTCACCACTCTTTGCGTAAAGAACCTACCTCTGACCTCTGTCCTATATCTATTACCCCTCAGTTTAAAGTTATGTCCCCTCGTGCTAGCCATTTCCATCCGCGGGAGAAGTCTCTCACTGTCCACCCTATCTAACCCCCTGATCATTTTGTATGCCTCTATTAAGTCTCCTCTTAACCTTCTTCTCTCCAACGAAAACAACCTCAAGTCCATCAGCCTTTCCTCATAAGATTTTCCCTCCATACCAGGCAACATCCTGGGTAAATCTCCTCTGCACCCGCTCCAAAGCCTCCACGTCCTTCCTATAATGCGGTGACCAGAACTGTACGCAATACTCCAAATGCGGCCGTACCAGAGTTTTGTACAGCTGCAACATGACCTCCTGACTCCGGAACTCAATCCCTCTACCAATAAAGGCCAACACTCCATAGGCCTTCTTCACCACCCTATCAACCTGAGTGGCAACTTTCAGGGATCTATGTACATGGACACCTAGATCCCTCTGCTCATCCACACTTCCAAGAACTTTACCATTAGCCAAATATTCCGCATTCCTGTTATTCCTTCCAAAGCGAATCACCTCACACTTCTCTACATTAAACTCCATTTGCCACCTCTCAGCCCAGCTCTGCAGCTTATCTATATCCCTCTGTAACCTGCTACTTCCTTCCTCACTGTCGACAACACCACCGACTTTAGTGTCGTCTGCAAATTTACTCACCCACCCTTCTGCGCCTTCCTCTAGGTCATTGATAAAAATGACAAACAGCAACGGCCCCAGAACAGATCCTTGTTGTACGCCACTTGTAACTGAACTCCATTCTGAACATTTCCCATCAACCACCACCCTCTGTCTTCTTTCAGCTAGCCAATTTCTGATCCACATCTCTAAATCACCCTCAATCCCCAGCCTCCGTATTTTCTGCAATAGCCTACCGTGGGGAACCTTATCAAACACTTTACTGAAATCCATATACACCACATCAACTGCTCTGCCCTCGTCTACCTGTTCAGTTACCTTCTCAAAGAACTCGATAAGGTTTGTGAGGCATGACCTACCCTTCACAAAGCCATGCTGACTATCCCTGATCATATTATTCCTATCTAGATGATTATAAATCTTGTCTCTTATAATCCCCTCCAAGACTTTACCCACTACAGACGTGAGGCTCACCGATCTATAGTTGCCGGGGTTGTCTCTGCTCCCCTTTTTGAACAAAGGGACCACATTTGCTATCCTCCAGTCCTCTGGCACTAGTCCTGTAGCCACTCCTTGAGATGCGTACACACACATGCATGATCTTCATGTGGTGGTCGCACACGAGCTGGATGTTCAGGGAATGGAACCCATTCCTGTTCACGTAGGGCACTCTCAGACGGCTCATTGAAGGCAATTTGTGTGCCATCAAATACCCCCTGGACCTGGGGCATCCCGTCAAAGGCAGAGAATCCTGCTGCCCGGGCATCCTGTTGGGCCTGGTCCATGTCAAAGTTTAAATAATTTGCTGCCCAAGCAAACAGTGCATCTGTGACCTCATGGATGCATTTGTGAGCTGTAGCTTGTGAGGTGCCGCACAAGTCCCCGCTTTAGCTGTGGAATAATCCTGAAGCGTAAAAGTTCAGGACTGCAGTAACCTTGGCGGCCACCAGGAGCAGGTATCCTCCTCCTCTCTGTGGTGCCCAGCCCACAAGGATATAGAACAGGAGCAGCACTATCCCCTTGCTGAGGCGAAGCCTCCTGCGGAACACACTGTCCGCCATTTGGATTTGTTTTATGTACCGAGGTACAGTGAAAAGTATTGTTCTGCGTACTGTCCAGACAGATCATTCCATACATTATAAAAATACACATGACATACACAAATACCAAGGCAGCAGGAAGTGTAGACAGAATCAATGGATGGGAGGCGGGTCCGGGTGATGGGCTGGACTGTTCACGACTCTCTGAAGTTTCTTGCGGTCAAGGGGCGGGCAGTTGCCATACCAGGCTGTGATGCTGCCAGATAGGATGCTTTCTGTGGTGCATCTGTAAAAATTGGTAAGAGTCAATATGGACATGCCGAATTTCCTTAGTTTCCTGAGGAAGTAAAGGCGCTGTTGTGCTTGCTTGGTTGTAGCATCGACGTGGGTGGACCAAAACAGATTTCTGGAGATGTGCACACCTCGAAATTTGAAACTGGTAACCATCTCCACCTCGGCCCCGTTGATGCTGACAGGGGTGTGTACGATACTTTGCTTCCTGAAGTCAATGACCAGCTCTTTAGTTTTGCTGACATTGAGGGAGAGATTGTTCTCATTACTCCACCTCACCAATAGGTTCTCTATCTCCCTCCTGTACTCTGACTCATCATTGTTTGAGATCCGTCCCCCTACGGTCGTGTCATCAGCAAACCTGCAGATGGAGTTGGAGCCACATTGTGCCACGCAGTCGTGTGTGGAGAAGGAGTACACTAAGGGGCTAAGTACGCAGCCTTGTGGGGCCCTGACATTGAGGACTACCGTGGAGAAGGTGTTGTTGATTATCCTTACGGATTGTGGTCTATGGGTCAGGATGTCGAGGATCCAGTTGCAGAGGGAGGTGTCAAGTCCTAGGGTTTGGAGCTTTGATATGAGCTTGACAGGGATTATGATGCTGAAGATGGAGCTGTAGTCAATGAATAGGAGTCTGATGTAGGAGTCCTTGTTGTTGAGATGCTCCAGGGATGAGTGTAAGGCCATGGAGATGGTATCTGATGTGAACCAGTTGCGAATTGTAGTGGATCAAGGTATTCTGGGAGTATGGAGTTGATGTGTCTCATGACCAACTTCTCGAAGCACTTTGTGATGATGGATGCCGAGGCCACCAGATGGTAGTCATTGAGGCACGTTGCCTGGTTTCTTTTTGGCACCGGGTATGGTGGTGATCTTCTTGAAGCAGGTGGGGAACTCGGAACGGAGTAGGGAAAAGTTGAAGATATCCGCGAACACACCCGCCTGCTGGTCTGTACAGGACCTGAATGCACAACCGGAGACTCCGTTGCTTTCCGAGGGTTCACTTTCAACAAGGCCAATCTGATTTTGGAAGCTGTGATGGTGGGTATGGGTGTGTCTGAAGCTGCTGGGGCAGTTGACAACGGTTTGATGGTTTCCTGCTCGAAACGAGCATAGAATGCATTGAGTTCATCGGGGAAGGGTGCTAGGGATTCTACTCGACTTTGCTTTGTAGCCCGTTATGTTGTTTAAGCCTTGCCACAATTGACGAGAGTCCGTGTCGTTAGTCTGTGACTCCAGCTTTTGTTGTGTTCTGTAATTATAACCATTGTAAGGATGTACACAGAACATATAGTTGTTTAACGATAAAGATGATTTATTAACAAACACGTGGAAAAGATAACTAATGAACAATACTACAGACGATGGATCTGGGCTGGATCAACGTCCCCAACATTAGGTGCTGCTCCTTCATTTTGTGTTTGAGCCCCAATGTGGTGACTCATCCTCATTTGATATGATGATATATGGGTAGTCTTTTGCTGAAGAGCTGATTAGTTACTCATCCTCATCCGAAAAGATGTTTTGTCTGTTGTTGCAGAACTGCACACCGATGTATTCATCTGCTCTTCTAGCACGTCTTTGGGAGGAGTGGCCTCAAGTATCGCATTCCATGTCCACAATGGAAAGTGGTACGATGTGACTTCTGTTGTGTACCCATGTTTCGAGCTCACATATACCAAGTGTCGCAATCTCCTTCCCATTGTAGTCTTTCAGCAGTCTCATTTGATTGACGACTTTTGGTTTAACCCGCAACCCGTGCAAAATGGACAGACTGAGGAGGTTGGTCTTGCTCCCGTGTCAAGCTTGCATTTTATCAATGTGTCATTCAGCACCACTGGAATTGTCCATCTGTCTTCAATGGTGTCAGTTTCAAAGTCACTATTGTCACAACTGGTCAGTAAGACTTCTTCACTTTGCATATTCAGACTCATCGTGTCCTTGGTTGTAATCAGATCAATGGAAGAGATTGGAAGAGAGAATACCCCGGGTTATTCAATCAGACCAATAAAAAACTTCAAGGGACATCTTATCAACTGCGTTGACTGACCCTGTTTGGTCCACTGTAGGACGCGAAAAACATTGCTTCGCAAAATGATTTGTATGACCACACTTGGAACATACTTTACCAAATGCTGGACATTGCCATCTTCCATGATGATTGCTGCATCGCTGACATAAAATGGCGGACCCGGTCGGCCACTTAAAATGGTCGCCCGCACTGAGACCACGTTCTTTTATTGAACTGCGTCACAGTGCTGATGGCACTGGTGTCTTCTTCCAGATTGGCGCCAAAAGCTTTTAGGTTGAGCGTACTGATCTGCTGCACCGCCAGCTCACTTGCATGACAGATTTTGATAGCATGTTCTAATTTCAGGTCTTCTTCCCATAATAACCTCTCACGCCTTCAACCGTAAGTCAGTTACAAAGCTATCAAAAGATTCGGCTGCTTTTTGGGTACGTGTACAAAATATATAACGTTCAAAATGTTGCGTTTTTCTACGGAGAGCATTGCCGATCAAATTACTTTAGCACCTCATCATAGCTCTTGCTTTCTTCTTCACTGTCGAAGGTGAAGGTATTGTATTGCTTGAGGACCTGCTACCATGAGCAGCAACATAATGCGCCTTTCATCGGGCTGTGCCTGCAAGCCAAGAGCTGCAACAAAGAGTCTAAGTTGCTGATTGAACACACACCAATTTTCAGCTACGTTACCTGAGAATTGAAGCTGGTGGGGTGCCTTCAAACCTTGCATCTCAAACTTCACAGTCTTGTGTTCCGTTGAGTTGCAGATGACCATAGTTCACTAGGTCGGCGGAAGAAGCTTCTCCTTTCATTCTTCAGCCTATCTCGCTCCATCTTCTCTGTTGTTATCTTTTAGTGTTCTGCACTCCTGGTACCATGTTGTGTGCTGTGAAATAACCGTTGTAATGATGTACACAGAACATATAGTTGTTTAACTGTAAAGATGATTTCTGGACAAACACGTGGAAAAGTTAACGAACAAACGATACTACAGACAATGGCTACAAAATGAATTCAGTGAATTCCCCAGGAGCTACTCTAAGTGCGACTATTTTCTTCTATGACTTACTACCATCTGGCGAGTGTCTTGAGTCACGTGATAGATCTCTATCACCACCAGCTGGTTGGAGATCGCATTGCTAACTATATACAGAACTGTGCACAGGCATATTTCCACAGCTTAGTCTGGTATTGTCTCTTGGCATCGCTGATGGCTTTGCGGAGGTCATACCAGGATTTCCTGTATAGGTCAGGGTCTCCTGTCCTGAATGCCTCAGACCTGACCTTCAGTAGGGAGTGAATCTCCCAATTAAACCATGGTTTCTGGTTCGGGAACGTACATACCACCTTCTTATTTTTAAATAAATTCAGAGTACCCAATTTCTTTTCCAATTAAGGGGCAATTTAGCATGGCCAATCCACCTACCCTGCACATTTTTGGGTTGTGGGGGTGAAACCCACGCAGACACGAGAGAATGTGCAAAATCTACACGGACAGTGACCCGGGATCGGGATTGAACCTGTGTCCTCGGCGCCGTGAGGCAGCAGTGCTCACCACTGCACCACCGTGCCGCCCCGTACTACCTTCTTTGGTATGCAGTGTTCTACAGACTTACTGATAAAGTCTGTGACGATGGTGGCATAATCGTTTAGGTTGGCCGCTAAGTTCTTGAATGTGGGCCAGTCCACAGACTCCAAGCAGTCACGTAGGAGCTCTTCTGCTGCCTCGGACCTGCATTGTATAACCTTTGTAACTGGATTCTCATCTGTTCGAAAGAACAGCGATACCTGTGCACCTTGGCCCGTCACCAGCCTCCACCTCTGGGTCCCTCCTTGGCCTGATGGATGGCCAGGTCCTCAGGGTGTGGGGCGGGGTCCTGCACATGGGCCGCCGCCTCCAGCCTCTGTTGACCCGGCTGCCACTGCCTTCGCCGGCGTCTGGCCGCCTGGCCTGCCAGTAGCACCATGAGGACAGCTTCTACCGGGTTCAAAATATCATCCATTCTGTGGAATATCTGTAAAGAATTGTCGTGGGTGTGAGAATGACAACCAGCGGTGTCGTCCACCCAGTACCCTCTATTCCCCAATTGCTACCACCCCCTTCCCTACCCCACATCCCTGCCAGCTGACACATAAGACCATAAGACATAGGAGCAGAATTAGGCCACTCGGCCCATCGGGTCTGCTCCGCCATTCAATCATGGCTGATAATTTTCCCACCCCCATTCTCCTGCCTTCTCCCCATAACCCCTGATCCCCTTATTAATCAAAAGCCTATCTATCTCTATTTTAAAGCCACTCAGTGATTTGGCCTCCACAGCCTTCAGCGGCAAAGAGTTCCACAGATTCACCACCCTCTGGCTGAAGAAATTCCTCCTCATCTCTGTTTTAAAGGATCGTCCCTTTTGTCGGAGATTGTGTCCTCTGATTCTAGTTTTTCTTACAAGTGGAAACATTCTCTCCACGCCCACTCTACCCAGGCCTCGCAGTATCCTGTAAGTTTCAATAAGATCCCCCCTCATCCTTCTAAACTCCAAAGAGTACAGACCCAGAGTCCTCAACCGTTCCTCAGACGACATCTTGCCCACGCACCACCCGCCGCAACAGAGACCACTGCTCACCGGACCCCCACACCCTGTATCCCAGACACTCGCACGTAACATTACTTGGACCGGACGCTGGTCCCCTCCCCGGTTAACACACCCACTCTCTGGTCGCCAAAGTTTCCCCAGTGCTGGTCCAGCCTTCTGCTGTTCGGATGTTGGCTGCCATGTGTGTGGTGTTGCCTCCTGCAATGTTCAGGCAGTGTCCAGGCATCACAGTCTGATTGAGGTGCAAGGCAATGAGTCCCACATGCTACGTGGCCCGCCACCCACGGGAATCCACTTGGGATATGTGAAGAGCTCACTTAACTACGATTGCCAATTCCCAATTAGCAATAGCCTTCAGTCGTGCGGCCGGAGGCCTCCACGGCCAATGGGAATTATGAGTGGTGGGTGGGGGATTCAGGCAAGGGATGGGGTTGCCCTGGAATGGGATCGCACGATCCAGGAATCACACAATCCATGGCTGACCCAGGGGCACTGAGACATCCATCTGCCCCCCAGGCTTTGGATGGGCACCCCATGGCTCCGCACCACCGATTTCAGGCCACCCCGACTGAGACCGGTCCCCCTGGGGGTGCCCGCTCCCACACCCCCCACCCCCTCTGAGCACTGAGGGGCAACCCCAGTGGCCCCCGGGCTCATTGCCCAAGTGCAAAGATGGCAATTTAAAAAAGGAGTACCAATCTGTGCCCGCGTGGTCACTTGCTGGGGAGGTGGTTAGGTCATGGGAGGCCGTTAGATAGGGGTCGCTCTCATTAATTGTATGAAGAGTGGCTTTGAGTGGTGATTATGTGGTTTCTCACCAAGTTACAGCGGGTTCCTGATTTTGCCGACGGGAGCAGGCCGCTTAGATCGGAAACCGATCGGTGCCCAGCGCGGTTCTCAATTTTGGCCTCTCCCACCATCGAACGTCCCCTTCGTGCTCGCGATTAAGTGCAATGCGGTCATTAAATCACACCCCACATGGTTGTAGGGCTGGAGACACATTTAGGAAAGGGAATTTGCTGCTCCATGAGCACTAGCTGCGTTTTTGATGACAGTTCGACACCTTCATGGTCCCTTTACATGGATAATATTTTCAGCCTCTTTTCAAACGGAATTCAAATTCTCAAACTACCACAGACGGATTTGAGATGAGCACATCGAGAAAGAGAGAGGGAGAGAGATTTACCAACTGTGGAAATATTCAATATTCACTCAGGTTTATCAGCAATAAGTAATCATTGGAAAAAAAAGGTGCAACTGAAAATTGTGTGGCAAATAACAAAGCACAAATGCAAAGTAATCCACATGTGTCTACAAATGGATGCTATTTAGCATATAAAGCAGAAGGGGTGAAAAGCTTTGCATACTAAGAGACAGGCACAGAAACAATTGGAATTCTTATTGTATACGGGATCCAACTATATAGAAAAATTGAGTAAATTCCCCAGCCACCGACCCCACAGCCTGTTTCAAGATTCCATCAATTTTACTGCGTAATCAATATTTGTGAATCCCTGAAGAAATACAGCTTGTAGGCAATAAAATACAAAATGTAAATGCTGTGGGTTGTTTGGAAGGATTCTTACCCACAGACACTTCATAATGACACCCCAGCAAAGTACAATGTGATCCTGTAGTGACAGTTACAGAACCTCACGGCTTTTAACTACACAGACATATTGATAACTTAATGGGTAAATGTGCCTTTTTCCCTTAAATTCTTGTTTCTGTTTCTGGATTGTGTGCCCCCCCCCACACACGCACACACACACCATGCCCTCCTCAAGCATTGACTGGTGCTATGGTATGGGTTCCACTGGAGCTGGCAACCTGCCCCAGCCACTTGACCCTGCTGCATATTTCCCACAGGAGTCCAGTTTGTTCTCCTATCAGTGCAGCAGGGGCTAGTATTTTTGATGAATAAAGGGCATAGTAGTAATGTCACTGGACATTGGTAATTTGGACATTCTGAATTCTCCCTCTGTGTACCCGAACAGGCGCCGGAATGTGGCGACTAGGGGATTTTCATAGTTGCTTCATTGCAGTGCAGTGTTATTGTAAACCTACTTGTGACAATAAAGATTATTATTATCTGGAGGCTTGTGCCAAAGCTAGGAGTGCTGTCTCACAGACGAAAACATGGGGAGAATGATAAGGCACCAAGATTGATAGGGTGATTAACAGTGAAGAAGAGGGTCGGAGGTTACAGGAAGATATAAATAAATTGTGGCTTTCAAAAGGGAATCATATAAACATTTATATAAACATTGAAAAAACATTCACAGTACCATGGGACTAGCTGAATTGTTGTTGCAGAGTGTTGACATGGACACGATAGGCCAAATAGCCTGCAAGCATTCTCTGGTTCTCTGACATGAAGCAGGGGTTGGCATTGTATGGTGGCTGAGGAGTTAAGGAGGACTGACTGATCTCTTGGTTTGTTTTGTTCTTTTTCATCTGTGGCTGACATCTGCTTCACCATCTAACTTTTAGCTGTTTGTTGTGTGGCTGCCATGTACTTTCCCCCCCTTTCCCACCATTCTAAAGAAGGAACAATGGATTACCCATTGGAATTCTCCTATAGCTTTCTTTCTTGGAGTAAGAGTAATGGAGGAAGCCAGAATGGTCATACCAGCATTGGAATCAAAGGCAAGCACCCATCGGTACCCCCACATCAGATTGTACAGACCCAGGAGCAGTGTTTGTGGAGTTGCACTTCACAAAGATAGCCACGAGTGAGTTATATCAAATGCTGCAAGCCACCCTACAACCTACCTCCATCGTAGTCACTGCCTTGCCAGTGACTGTAAAGATCACAACACTCTAAATGTTTCCAACTTTCTAACTTCAGTAACATTTGCCAATCAACTATGCACTGCTACATCAAACAAGTTACAGAAGCTTTGCTTGCCAGAGCAAACCATTTCATTTGACTCCCTATCGTCTACGGCAAAATGGTAAAATTCCCTAGTCCAAAAGAGTCTGAGTTTACACCCACTTAGCCTCCTCTGATGCCATTATATCATTCATTGGTAAAGGGTTTAACTTTTTCAGTAACTATCTGCCGTGGGTCCCGAAGTTCGACCGGCAAGGGTCGCAATGGCCAGCTGGCGTGGGTCGCGAAGGTCGGCTGGCATGGGTCCAGTAGGTCGGCTGGCTTGGGTCGCAAAGGTCGGCCAGCAAGGGTCGCGAAGGTCGGCCAGCGTGGGTCACAGATGTGGGCCGGCGTGGGTCCAGTAGGTCGGCTGGCTTGGATCGCAAAGGTCGGCCGGCAAGGGTCGCGATGGCATGCTGGCGTGGGTGGCGAAGGTCGGCCAGCGTGGGTCACGGATGTGGGCTGGCGTGGGTCCAGTAGGTCGGCCGGCGTGGGTGGCGAAGGTCGGCCAGCGTGGGTCACAGATGTGGGCTGGTGTGGGTCCAGTAGGTCGGCCGGCGTGGGTCGCGAACGTCGGCCAGCGTGGGCCACGGATGTGAGCTGGCGTGGGCCCAGTAGGTCGGCCAGCGTGGGTCACGGATGTGGGCTGGCGTGGGTCCGGTAGGTCGGCCGGCGTGGGTCGCGAAGGTCGGCCAGCGTGGGTCACAGATGTGGGCTGGTGTGGGTCCGGTAGGTCGGCCGGCGTGGGTCGCGAAGGTCGGCCAGCGTGGGTCACGGATGTGGGCTGGCGTGGGCTCAGTAGATAAGCCGGTGTGGGTCGCGAAGGTCGGCCAGCGTGGGTCACGGATGCGGGCTGACGTGGGCTCAGTAGATAAGCTGGCGTGGGTCGCGAAGGTCGGCCAGCATGGGTCACGGATGTGGGCTGGCGTGGGCTCAGTAGATAAGCCGGTGTGGGTCGCGAAGGTCGGCCAGCGTGGGTCACGGATGCGGGCTGACGTGGGCTCAGTAGATAAGCCGGTGTGGGTCGCGAAGGTCGGCCAGCGTGGGTCACGGATGCGGGCTGGCGTGGGCTCAGTAGATAAGCCGGCGTGGGTCGCGAAGGTCGGCCAGCGTGGGTCACGGATGCGGGCTGGCGTTGGCTCAGTATATAAGCCGGCGTGGGTCGCGAAGGTCGGCCAGCGTGGGTCACGGATGTGGGCTGGCGTGGGCTCAGTAGATAAGCCGGCGTGGGTCGCGAAGGTCGGCCAGCGTGGGTCACGGATGCGGGCTGGCGTGGGTCCAGTAGGTCGGCCGGTGTGGGTCGCAAAGGTTGGCCAGCGTGGGTCACGGATGTGGGCTGGCGTGGGTCCAGTAGGTCGGCCGGTGTGGGTCGCAAAGGTTGGCCAGCGTGTGTCACGGATGTGGGCTGGCGTGGGCTCAGTAGGTCAGCCGGTGTGGGTCGCGAAGGTCGGCCAGCGTGGGTCACAGATGTGGGCTGGCGTGGGCTCAGTAGATAAGCCGGCGTGGGTCGCAAAGGTTGGCCAGCGTGGGTCACGGATGTGGGCTGGCGTGGGCCCAGCAGGTCGGCCGGTGTGGGTCGCGAAGGTCGGCCAGCGTGGGTCACGGATGTGGGCTGGCGTGGGCCCAGTAGGTCGGCCGGCGTGGGTCACAAAGGTTGGCCAGCGTGGGTCACGGATGTGGGCTGGCGTGGGTCGCAAAGGTCGGCCAGCGTGGGTCACGGATGTGGGCTGGCGTGGGTCCAGTAGGTCGGCCGGTGTGGGTCGCGAAGGTCGGCCAGCGTGGGTCACAGATGTGGGCTGGCGTGGGCTCAGTAGATAAGCCGGCGTGGGTCGCAAAGGTTGGCCAGCGTGGGTCACGGATGTGGGCTGGCGTGGGCCCAGTAGGTCGGCCGGCGTGGGTCGCAAAGGTTGGCCAGCGTGGGTCACGGATGTGGGCTGGCGTGGGTCGCAAAGGTCGGCCAGCGTTGGTCACGGATGTGGGCTGGCGTGGGTCCAGTAGGTCGGCCAGCGTGGGCCACGGTTGTGGGCTGGCGTGGGTCCAGTAGGTCGGCCGGCGTGGGTCACGGATGTGGGCCGGCGTGGGTCCAGTAGGTCGGCCGGCGTGGGTCACGGATGTGGGCCGGCGTGGGTCACGGATGTGGGCCGGCGTGGGTCACGGATGTGGGCCGGCGTGGGTCACGGATGTGGGCCGACGTGGGTCCAGTAGGTCGGCCGGTTGGTAAAAATGGGTCCCCGGAAAAAAATTTGAAAACACCAATCTAATCCACATTCTTTAGTCACAGCTGATGGCATCTGCAGTGCACTTTCCTCATGTAACATGCAATTTAAGCACACAGACTGCACAAATATTATAAAGAAAGGTTTGTTCATTCCACTGGCATCAAAGCAGTTTCGACCCTCAAAGGAAAGCATAACTCCACAAAAGCAACTATTTACAGAGAATATACACTGTCACTGCTCCAGACCTCTGTCCGAATCCAGGCCTCAGTTCCTCAGCACAGTCACACCGGGCTTGTTCAGGCTGCTTTGCTGCCCAACTCCTGGCTGCAATCCTGTTCTCATCTCACACTCTCTTTCTCATGAGGTTCCTCAGACTCAGGGGCACTGCCTATCAGTTTGACAAGGTTTCCAATTCCCTTCCTGGCTCATTAGCCAGCCTCAGGGGTTTCAAGCTGCCCGAGGCTCCTACCACACTCCCACTCACAAGACCCGACTTTTTCTTGGCTGCTTTCTCCCTCATCTCAAGGTATCTGACTCCAGCCCTCAGCTTGTCAAAGACGCTGCTCCCTGCAGAGAGTGGCCCCACAGGTGCTGACCAGTTACCCTGCTCGGTGCTCTCCCTCAACATCGCTGTCGGCTGCCAGAGGCCGTGCTACACTAGTTTATCAAATGAATATCTCAGTAACAAGGTGTATTGATCCACCAGAGTCATTCTAAAGAAAACAATTAGGTGTCTCTTCAGGAAGATTGGGTTTAAGTGGAGCAGATGCAGCAGTCAGTATGGTGCTGAAATGCCAATCCAGATTATATGCTCAAATCCTGGAATGGAGTTTAATCTAACAACCTGCTGGCTTATTAGCGAGAGTGCTGCCAGTGAATCAAACTGGAACAGATGACTGGAAAACATCCTTTCTCATCCTCCTCAAACTTCCCGATACTTGTGATGGACCTTTGACAGTGGAAAAGGGTGGAGATTATACTACAGTTGAATAAAGTTCTGGCTAGTGTTGTGTTGGGTGTTCTGGTTCACAAACAAGCCAACAATGCTGGAAGTGGCGTAACTCTATTTTATTAACTGTTCAACTATGCTAACACACTGTAAACGTGGGTATAAGCAATACCAGCTTAACTGTGGACCCTTTCCTATCACTTGCTATGGTGAGGCACTCAGCATATGGTGAATGTCTGTGATGCAGGCTGTGAGCTCTGTGCTCTGAGCTGGCTGCTGCTAGAATGAGCGGGAACTCTGTTGTCCCCTGTCTTTATAGTGCTTGTGCTCTCACTGGTGATTGGCTGCGGTGTTATGTATGCTGGTTGGTCCTACTGCATGTCCATCAGTGTGTGTATGTGACTGCACCATAATGTACTGATGTATATTATGACAGCTGGGATTACATCTGGGACCACACTTCAGGAAGGATGCACTGTCATTGGAGGAGGTGCAGCACAGATTTATCAGAATCGGGTATCGGGAGTAAAAGGATTGATTTAAGATGACACCAGGCTTGTATTTCCTCGAGTATAGATTACAAATTCACCTGTGCAGTCAGGCTCACTTGAATATGCTCTTGCCGTTGTTATTCAAAGAACAAAGAAAAGTAGAGCACAGGAACAGGCCTTTCGGCCCTCCAAGCCTGCGCCGACCATGCTGCCCATCTGAACTAAAACCCCCAACTATTCTGGGACCATATCCCTCTATTCCCATCCTATTCATGTGTTTGTCAAGATGCCCCTTAAAAGTCACTATCGTCCCTGCTTCCACTACCTGCCCCGGCAACGAGTTCCAGGCTCCCACCACCCACTGTGTAAAAAACCTGCCTCGTACATCTCCTTTAAACCTTGCCCCTCGCATCTTAAACCTATGCCCGTAGTGGTTGACTCTTCCACCCTGGGAAAAAACTTCTGACTATCCATTCTGTCCATGCCCCTCATAATTTTGTACACTTTTATCAGGTCGCCCTCAACCTCCGTCGTTCCAGTGAGAACAAATCAAGTTTCTCCAACCTCTCCTCATAGCTAATGCCCTCCATACCAGGCAACATCCTGGTAAGTCTTTTCTGTACCCAAGGCACGGGATCTAAGCCCCGGTCCCCAAGACCCCCGAGTGAGTGTTATTTAGAACTGGTCCCCACCAACCTGGACCAGGCGTATCGGCACTTGGGAGGTCTCCCAGGTGACTGGAGGCCCCTGGGTGGTTGGGCTATGGGCAGAGTGGTACCCTGACACTGTGACACTGCCCAGGTGGCTGCTGTCCGAAACTATTTCTTTGCACAAAGGCAAGTGGAAATTTGGAACTCTCTCCCTCAAAAGCAGTTGAGGCTGGGATCAATTACAAATGTCAAAACTGAGGTTGACATTTATTTGTTAGATGCGGATATTAAGGATAATTAACCAAGGCGGGTAGACGGAGATGTGGTACAAATGAGCTGTAACCGAATTGGATGGGAAAAGAGGCTTAATGGGCTGAATGGCTTACTCTTGCTACTATATTCCCTTCTTCCTCTGTTCTGATGAGAGGTTTCTGTCAAGTGGCGGTACTTGCAAGTTTGCCTGGTTTCAAATCCAGTCTCCTTATATGATACAGGATGGCATGGTAGCAGAGTGGTTAGCACTACTGCTTCACAGCGCCAGGGACCGTGGTTCACTTCCTGTCTTGGGTCACTGTCTGTGTGGAGTCTGCACTTTCTCCCCGTGTCTGCGTGGGTTTCCTCCGGGTGCTCCGGTTTCCTCCCACAAGTCCAAAGACGTGCAGGTTAGGTGAATTGGACATTCTGAATTCTCCCTCTGTGTAGCCGAACAGGCGCTGGAATGTGGCGACTCGGGGCTTTTCACAGTAACTTCATTGCAGTGTTAATGTAAGCGTACTTGTGACACTAATATACATTATTATTAATATTCATCACATGATTCCTCCTAAACTCCATAACTGAATTCATTACAAATTGTTCAGTTATCAGGCCCCGAGGTCCTGAGTTTATTTATTCAGCCATGGGTGTTAGGGTCCTGAGCATGATCCTAGCTCACCAACAAACATCGTAACAAAATCAACGAAAGCAGCTTCCAGAGTTAACATTACACAGAGTAAACAATACTAACTATGGGCAGGATTCTCCCCTACCCGGTGGGGCGGGGGGTCCCGGCGGGATGGAGTGGCAGGAACCACTCCGGCATCGGGCCGCCCCAAAGGTGCGGATTTCTCCGCGCCTCTGGGGGCAAGCCCTCACCTTGAGGGGCTAGCCCCGCACCGGAGTGGTTTGCGGCAGCCGACCGGCGGGAAAGGCCTTTGACGCCACGCATGTGCTGGGCGGTGTCACCTACGCGTCGGCCGACGGGAAGTAAAAGAGTGCCCCCACGGTACAGGCCCGCCCGCGGATCGGTGGGCCCCGATCGCGGGCCAGGCCACCGTGGGGCACACCTCGGGGTCAGATCGCCCCCCCCCGCAGGACCCCGGAGCCCGCCCGCGCCGCCTAGTCCCGCCGGGAAGAGAGGTGGTTTGATCCTCGCCGGTGGGACAAATATTCCAGTAGCGGGACTTCGGTCCATCGCAGGCCGGAGAATCGCCGTGGGGGGGGCTTGCCGACCGGCGCGGCGCGATTCCCACCCCTGCCGAATATCCGGTGCTGGAGAATTCGGCAACCAGCGGGGGCGGGATTCCTGCCAGCCCCCGGCGATTCTCCGACCCGGAGAATCCCGCCCTATGTTTCAGCTCGAGCTGTATGCTGGAGTGAAATAATTCTTAAAACAATGGGCTAGATTCTCCGCCGTCGGGATGCTCCGTTTTGCCGGCAGGCTGGGGATTTCCCGACGGCGTGGGGCTGCCCCACAAAGGAAATCCCGGGCTGGATTCTCCGTTCTGGACTGTTCCCGACTGTGTAAATTGTAAGTCCACCGGCTTTCCAAAAACTGTTGCCTTATCCTGTTCCATATCCAGTTTTGTGCTTTCTTCAACGACGGTCTGCTCAGAAGCAAAGGTATCTCACTTGATACAACATCCGTGCTAATGATTCACTCCGGCAATATTGCAAGGGATCACCCCTCTTTTCCCAACGCCCGGCGTGAAAACGGGACGTTTTACACCAGGAAAACTGGCTTAAATGGCCACCGATTCCCTGTTCCGGGGAGGCTAGCCTGGAGGGTTGGCGTGTCCGTGGCCACACACGTGCACGGCGGTGGCCTACAGCGGCCAAGCTTCATGGCGGATGCCGTTTGCTGACCCGATCCGCGAAATAGTCCCCCCCTTCGGCCGGCACGTGTGTCCCGGACCGCTCCATCACAGTGCCCCCAGCCCCAAATATGTCCCCCCTTGACCACTGAGTGCGCTGCTTTTCAGGGGCGGAGCATCACAAGAGTGGCACCACCCCCGATTCCGGCGACATCGGAGATTCTCCGACCCATCGCCGAACGGAATTTCGGTTTGGGGATCGGAGAATCCAGCCCCCCATTGACCAGCTGGCAAAACGGAGCATCCCACCAGCGTGCTGAACCAGGGGCGAAATTCTCCGGTATGGGCGCGATGTCCGCCAACCGGCGCCCAAAACGGCGCAAATCAGTCGGGCATCGCGCCGCCCCAAAGGTGCGGAATCCTCCGCGTCTTGGGGGGCCGAGCCCCAACCTTAAGGGGCGAAGCCCGCGCCGGACTAATTTCCGCCCCGCCAGCTGGCAGAAAAGGCCTTTGGTGCCCCGCCAGCTGGCGCAGAAATGACATCTCTGGGCGGCGCATGCGCGGGAGCGTCAGTGGCCACTCACGGCATCCCGCGCATGCGCTGTGGAGGAGGTCTCTTCCGCCTCCGCCTTGGTGGAGACCGTGGCGAAGGCGGAAGGAAAAGAGTGCCCCCACGGCACAGGCCTGCCCGCGGATCGGTGGGCCCCGATCGCGGGCCAGGCCACCGTGGGGGCACCCCCCGGGGCCAGATCGCCCCACGCCCCCCCCCAGGACCCCGGAGCCTGCCCGCGCCGCCTTGTCCCGCCGGTAAGGTAGGTGGTTTAATCTACGCCGGCGGGACAGGCATTCTAGCAGCAGGACTTCGGCCCATCCGGTCCGGAGAATCGCGGGGGGGGGGGGGCCGCCAACCGGAGCGGCGTGATTCCCGCCCCCGCCGAATATCCGGTGCCGGAGAATTCGGCCAACGGCGGGGGCGGGATTCACGCCAGCCCCCGGCGATTCTCCGACCCGGCGGGGGGTCAGAGAATCTCGCCCCAGAAATGTGGCACGGCGGGACGGAGAATCCAGCCCAATATTCCTAAAAGTGTACAAATTGATGCAAAATCAAATGTGAATCACTGACATACGTTCCTGGCACACATCAAAAACACCATAGTGGAATTCTACCCTTTAAATCCAAGCATATGTATTTCAAAGCATTGCTAACTGTCATATTCCACGCTGCATCAGCTTAGCGCTTCACCAAACACTTTCTCTCTTCACAAAGCAGCATTTCATAAATCCAGCAGAAATCTGAGTCCTTTGTCTAATGGAGAAAATACAGTATCCTGTATTAAGTGTTCACAGCTGTCACTCAAAAGAGATGCAATGGGCTGATCTTCGAGGCGGGTATATCTAAGAAAACAGAGTTTACAAGACTACAATATTATGCTTCCTCCCTTGGCTCCTTGATTCCGATGAAAAGATAATGTTCTACCCATTTCTTCCTTGTGTGTCAGAAGGTCATTTGTCCAGATCTAGTTTATATTTAGGAAAGTGCATTGCTTTCTATCCCTCCCCCAGCCACTAAAGGTATTTTTGATCAATCGGCCTGAGATAATGGGGTCTCAAGTCCTTCCAGATAAAGCTCCAAAACGTTCGGCAATTACAGCAACTGTTTTTCATAAAAACTAGTAACAATGACACATGTCACAAATGGCAAACTCACTTTGCCTTCTGTATCTCTCGTCTCTTTCGCGAACTACCTGGATTTTACATTGCATACCTAATTTCCCACTTACTTCCCTTCCTTTCCCTGGGGCTTTGAGAAACCACAATCCGGATTTTCGTCCCCGGGTCGGTGTGGAGCGTCAGGAGATGTCCTGGTTCTGCAAACCAAACCAGCAATGTGCTTACATAAATAAAAGAACACAGAAAATTACAGCACAGGAACAGGCCCTTCGGCCCTCCCAGCCTGCGCCGATCCAGATCCTTTATCTAAACCTGTCACCTATTTTCCAAGGATCTACTTCCCTCTGTTCCCCGCCCGTTCATATATCTGTCTAGTTGCATCTTAAATGATGCTATCGTGCCCCCCTCTACCACCTCCGCTGGCAAAGCGTTCCAGGCACCCACCACCCTCTGCGTAAAAAACTTTCCATGCACATCTCCCTTAAACTTTCCCCCTCTCACCTTGAAATCGTAACCCCTTGTAATTGACACCCCCACTCTTGGAAAAAGCTTGTTGCTATCCACCCTGTCTATACCTCTCATTATTTTGTAGACCTCAATCAGGTCCCCCCTCAACCTCCATCTTTCCAACGAAAACAATCCTAATCTACTCAACCTTTCTTCATAGCTAGCACCCTCCATACCAGGCAACATCCTGGTGAACCTCCTCTGCACCCTCTCTAAAGCATCCACATCCTTCTGGTAATGTGGCGGCCGGAACTGCACGCAGTATTCCAAATGTGGTCTAACCAAAGTCCTATACAACTGTAACATGACCTGCCGACTCTTATATTCAATACCCCGTCCGATGAAGGCAAGCATGCTGTATGCCTTCTTGATCACGCTATCGACCTGCGTTGCCACCTTCAGGGTACAATGGACCTGAACTCCCAGATCTCTCTGTACATCAATTTTCCCCAGGACTCTTCCATTGACCGTATAGTCCGCTCTTGAATTAGATCTTCCAAAATGCAGCATCTCGCATTTGCCTGGATTGAACTCTATCTGCCATTTCTCTGCCCAACTCTCCAATCTATCTATATTTTGCTGTATTCTCTGACAGTCCTCCTCGCTATCTGCAACTCCACCAATCTTAGTATCATCTTCAAACTTGTTAATCAGACCACCTATACCTTTGTCCAGATCATTTATGTATATCACAAACAACAGTGGTCCGAGCACTGATCCCTGTGGAACACCACTAGTCACCTTTCTCCATTTTGAGACGCTCCCTTCCACCACTACTGTCTGTCTCCTGTTGCCCAGCCAGTTCTTTATCCATCTAGCTAGTACACCCTGAACCCCATACGATTTCACTGTTTCCATCAACCTGCCATGGGAAAATTTATCAAACGCCTTACTGAAGTCCATGTATATTAAATCTACAGCCCTTCCTCATCAATTAACTTTGTCACTTCCTCAAAGAATTCTATTAGGTTTGTAAGACATGACCTTCCCTGCACAAAACCATGCTGCCTATCACTGATAAGTCTATTTTCTTCCAAATGTGAATAGATCCTATCCCTCAATATCTACTCCAACAGTTTGCCTACCACGGACGTCAAGCTCACAGGTCTATAATTCCCTGGATTATCCCTGCTACCCTTCTTAAACAAAGGGACAACATTAGCAATTCTCCAGTCCTCCGGGACCTCACCCATGTCCAAGTATGCTGCAAAGATATTTTGTCCCTCGCTTCCCTCAGTAACCTGGGATAGGTCCCATCCGGACCTGGGGACTTTTCCACCTTAATGCCTTTTAGAATACCCAAACTTTCACCCTTCCTTATGCCGACTTGACCTAGAGTATTTAAACATCCATCCCTAGCCTCAACATCTGTCATGTCCCTCTCCTTGGTGAATACCGATGCAAAGTACTCATTAAGAATCTCACCCATTTCCTCTGACTCCACGCATAAATTCCCTCTTTTATCTTTGAGTGGGCCAATCCTTTCTCTAGTTACCCTCTTGCTCCTTATATACGAATAAAAGGCTTTGGGATTTTCCTTTACCCTGTTAGCCAAAGATATTTCATGACCCCTTTTAGCCCTCTTTATTGCCGTTTGAGATTTGTCCAACTTTCCCGATATTCCTCCAAAGCTTCATCAGTTTTAAGTCGCCTAGATCTTATGTATGCTTCCTTTTTCATCTTAGCTAGTCTCACAATTCCACCCGTCATCCATGGTTCCCATCACGACCACCCTATTGCTCCTACATTTTTCTGTAATCTGTCTACATATTTGTACCTCTACTTCACGCTCGCTTTTGGGAGGCCTGTAGTAAAGTCCCAACAATGTTACTGCACCCTTCCTATTTCTTAGCTCTACCCATATTGCCTCAGTGCTCGAATCCTCCATCGTGCCCTCCTTAATCACAGCTGTGATATCATCTCTGACCAGTAATCCAACTCCTCCACCCCTTTTACCTCCCCCTCTATCCCTCCTGAAGCATCTATACCCTGGGATATTTAGTTGCCAGTCTTGCCCTTCCCTCAACCAAGTCTCAGTAATACCAATAACATCATATTCCCAGGTACTAATCCAAACCCTAAATTCATCTGACTTACCTGCTACACTTCTCGCTTTGTAACAAATGCACCTCAGACCACCTGTCCCTTTGCTTTTATCATCTTCCCTGTCTACTCTTCCCCTTTGTCACATCGAGTTTATTATCTAGTACCTTACTGGATTTAGTTGCTGCATCTTTACAGACTTCTAACTTCCTAATCTGGTTCCCATCCCCCTGCCACATTAGTTTAAAACCTCCCCAACATTGTTAGCAAAGCACCCCCTAGGACATTGGTTCCAGTCCTGCCCAGGTGTAGACCATCCGATTTGCAATGGTCCCACTGCCCCCAGAACCGGTTCCAATGTCCCAAAAATCTGAACCCCTCCCTCCTGCACCATCTCTCAAGCCACATATTCATTCTTGAATTTCTACTCTGTCTCGTGGCACTGGTAGCAATCCTGAGATTACATCCTTTGAGGTCCTACTTTTTAACTTATCTCCTAACTCCCTAAATTCTGATTGTAGGACCTCATCCCATTGTGTACCTATATCGTTGGTGCCTATATGCACCACAACAACTGGCTGTTCACCCTCCCCCTTCAGTATGCCCTGCAGCCGATCTGAGACATCCCTGACCCGTGCATCCGGGAGGCAACATACCATTCGGGAGTCTCGTTTTGACCACAGAAACCCCTGTCTACTCCCCTTACGATTGAATCCCCTATGATTATAGCCCTGCCAGGCTTTTTCCCGCCCTTCTGTGCAGCAGAGCCAGCCATGGTGCCATGAGCCTGGCCACTACTCCCTTCCCCTGGTGAGTCATCTCCCCCAACAGTATCCAAAACGGTATACCTGTTTTGGAGGGAGATGACCGAAGCGGACACCTGCACTGCCTTCCTGCTCTTTCTCAGCCTTTTGACCACCCATTCCCTGTCTCCCTCACCAATTCTAATCTGCGGTCTGACCAACTCACTGAACGTGCTATCCACGACCTCCTCAGCATCGCGGATGCTCCAAAGTGAGTCCATCCGCAGCTCTAGAGCCGTCATGTGGTCTAACAGGAGCTGCAGCTGGACACACTTCCTTCACGTGAAGGAGTCAGGGGCATCGGCCGCGTCCCTGAGCTCCCACATTGAGCATGAGGAGCATAACTGGGGTCTGGGATTTCTTGCCATTTTTACACTTTAACTTAACTGATTACAAATATAATATCAAATAATGAATAAGTGAAAGGAATAAAGATTTTACTTACCAATCACAATATTTACCAACACACGAAGAGTTAAATTTCTCCCAGCTACAGATAATTGGAGCACTTTCCTTACCAGCCAATCAGGTCACTGCTTTGCCATGATGTCACTCTTCAAGGTAAGTTTTTAAAGTTTTTAAAGAGGAAAACTTACCTTCCCGACAGACCCCTGGCCACTGTTCCCGCCAAGAATGTGAAGGCCGCTTCTCCGGCAGCTCTCCTCGAGCTCTTTCACTGTGACCCCGCCGCTCTCCACGCGCTCTTTCACTGAGTCTCTGCCGCTCTCCTCACGTTCTTTCACTGAGTCCCCGCTGCTCTCCTCACGCTCTTTCACTGAGTCCCCGCCGCTCTCCTCGAGCTCTTTCACTGAATCCCCGCCGCTCTCCACGCGCTCTTTCACTGAGTCTCTGCCGCTCTCCTCGCGCTCTTTTATCCTGTGTCCCTGCTGCTCTCCTAGCGCTCTTTCACTGAGTCTCTGCCGCTCTCCTGGCGCTCTTTCACTGAGTCCCCGCTGCTCTCCTCGCGCTCTTTCACTGTGACCCCGCCGCTCTCCACGCGCTCTTTCACTGTGACCCCGCCGCTCTCCACGCGCTCTTTCACTGTGACCCCGCCGCTCTCCACGCGCTCTTTCACTGAGTCCCCGCTGCTCTCCTCACGTTCTTTCACTGAGTCCCCGCCGCTCTCCATGCGCTCTTTTATCCTGTGTCCCCTCCGCTCTCCTCGAGCTCTTTCACTGAGTCCCCGCCGCTCTCCTCACGCTCTTTCACCAGCAGTCACTCTGTCCTCACTCCAACTGGATTCAGCTGGAAACTCCCAACTGTAAGTTTTTTAAAAAATTTGCTCCCCTTCTCAGCAAGCACTCACTCAGCAACCATTGATAATAAAAGAAAATATTAAAACAAAAAACAGCCCTCCAGCCCTCAGCCCCACCCCCACATACTCCCTATGCCCAAAAATGCAAACCCAATGCCCCACCGGCCCCCTTTTGCCTTTGCTCCCTCCATGCAAACTCACCTAGTATCCTTAGACACTTCCTTGACAGTTTTGGCGTCCTTCACAGCTTTGACACTTCCTTGACAGCTTTGACAGCTAGCTTGACAGTTCTAATGGCTGGAATTTTCACAGAAGCAAATGACGACATTGGCACAAAATCCCGTGAGAGTCAGAAAACGAGAATCTCACCGGTGAGATCTCATTTACAGATTCTTCCCCTCATCCCACCAGTGACATAATAAGGCTCTCATCCAGAAAGGTCAGGACCCTCATTTAAATAAGTTAGAATGTTACTAAAAGGTTTCCCTGCCAGAAGTTCCCCCCACATTGAGATCTCCCCCCCCCCCTCACTGATGTGATGTCATATCAGCAAGGTTTACAACAGGTTTCTTAAAAAGGAACAAGGCAGTGTGGCCCCGGAGGGAGAGAGACATGCCCAGGCAGTAAGCTGGCACTGCCCTGGCACTACCCCTGGAACCTGGCACTTCCCCAGCACTGCCACATCATTTGCCCCCTGTAATGCTGGCACTGCCTCCTGGCGCTACCCCCTGGAACCCTGGCACTGCCTCCTGGCACCTTGGAAGTGCCCTACGCCATCTCTCCCTGACACTGCCCATTGTCCCCCTGGAACTGCCCCTAGCACCCTAGCACTTCCCCTTGCACCCTGGCACTGCCCCCTGGCACCCTGACACTGCCCTCTGGCACTGCACCCTGCACTCTTGCCCTCGCAAAGATAGGAAATGGCAAGTTCAGGTGTAGGGCTTAGAACCCAAAGGGAGTCTTTCCATCGTAGCAAAAATCTTGGCCTACAGCTCCCCCTTTTTACAATCCAGTCTACCAAAATTGACACAAACAGAAACAAAAGTGCTTTGCTTATTCTATCCTGTCGATGTGCCAATTTAATATATTTTTCAATGTTTTCTCCCATTATTAAATCCTCTCCATTTTACAAACCCATTATTCCCCAACTGAGAGAGATGACCTCTTTGAATAGGTGCACTTCAGGAGACCAGGCTGCAGGTTAATCTTCCTTCTTTCTCACTCCCTGTGGTAACAAGTTAGCCTGTGCTTGACACATCCTCAAGAAGGCCCCTGCGCCATCATGAATTCAGCAGGTAGGGAATTATGTGAGGAAGTGGAGGAATTGACAGACCTGGCAAAATACATTAATTCACTGGGGTGAGCTCAAATGGCACCAGCCATTTTAAAATGAATTCCAGAATTGCAGATGATAATCAAGGGTTATTTTAGGTTTATGAAATAACTGTTTACATGTTGAAATATATGAAACAGAACCCAGCCTACATTGAGATTAGCGTTATCTCCACAGAATATCACAATGGGCCACTAAAATAAAATGCAGGGAGGGAAAAGGTGATGGTAGTGTTTTGATATGTTAACGCTTGCATTGGCCTTGGTATAATGCCTGGCAAATTCATCCGCAATCACAAAGGTTGATTTATTCTAATCTCTTTTTTTACTGTATGTTGCTTTACTTGGATATTTCTGTAAGCATAGTCAGGCAGAAAGGGAATGGCCAATGAACATGCAGTAGTTTGCTGACAGACTGAGACAATATGATATATTACATGAAAGTTGCCTCCTATTGGCAGGATAATTACCCATGACTGATTGTGCCTTATAGAGCTGGAAAACAACAATGCTGTTTGAGCAAGGGCCTATGGGTATGTCCAACCTCTGCCCCATTTTCATTTCAAAAATAAATTGCTTAAATGAAGGGTATCTGCAGCATTATAGTTCCTGACATATTTTGAATCGTGATTTAACACTTCTTGGGTTTCTTTCTTCATGTGCTGTGTCTCTTATCTGGCTGATAGAACTCATCAGGCATGCACATGAACTGCAAACAAAGGAATGTTAACCAGTAAATAAACCAAATAAGGCTGAACTAACCATAGGGCATAATATGAGAACCATTCCTTGGCCAATTAGAAACTGGACAATGTGTATCTCCTATCAGGAACCATGATGTGACCCCCCTGTATCCTTATCTATCTCCCCAGTAAATGTTCTCCTCTCTCTCTCTCTTGCTCTCTCTATCATTGTTTCATTGTTGCTATCATTTAAAAAATTGCTTTTCAGTGAAATCGTTCCAACTTCAGGACGTCCCAAAGCACTTTACTGCCAATAAAGTCCTTTTGAAATGTAACCATTGCTGGAATTTAGGGAGCGCAACGGCCAATTGAGTTTAACATCTCCACTGAAAGACAGCACGCCCGACTGTGCTGCAGTCCCTCAGTACTGCATTGGAATATGGGCTCAAGCCTCTGGCATGCGACTCAAACCTACAACCATCTGACACAGACAAGTATGTCATCTACTGAGTTTAGCTGACAGTGGTCATTGTTCCACTGAAATGTTTTCTCCTTCCTTCCGAACTCCAAACCTGCCATAATGCAAGGCTTTCCTCAGACAACGTTTAAAAAGGATATTTTTAAAAATAAATTTAGAGTGCCCAATTCATTTTTTCTAATTGAGGGACAATTTAGCATGGCCAATCCACCTACCCTGCACATCTTTGGGTTGTGGTGGCGAAACCCACGCAAACACGGGGAGAATGTGCAAACTGCCCACGGACAGTGGCCCAGAGCCGGGATCGAACCTGGGATCTCGGCACCATGGGGCAGCAATGCTAACCGCTGCGCCACCGTGCTGCCCTTGCACACATTTTTTAATAGGATGTGGGCATCGCTGGCAAGGCCAACATCTGTTGTCCATCCCTAATTGCCCTTGAATTAAAAGGTCAACCACATTGCTGTGGGTCTGGCCTCACATGTGGGCCGGGGGGGGCCGGTGGGACGGGGCAGAGAAACCCCATGGTTTCCTTGTGGAGCACAGAGGAGCTCACCCAGACTTTCTGTCCCACAGGAAAGCGTTAAAACTTTAAACATTCTTCTTTTGTTTGTTCTTGATTTACCCTGAATCCATTTGCTTTTCCAGCACAATTGGCATTGTGCGTATGATAGAAATGGCCTATAGTGACTTCCGGTTGCGGCTATGCCTAGGTAGGTCGCACGTTCGGCAGCTCCCGCCGGGAACGGACTTTTGGGCTCTTCAGAGGGGCCCCAACGGCAATTGTTCGACGGCTTCCAGTGTGGGAAGGTGACAGCAAGGTCCCCCCGGCAGTATATGGATTGGACCAGGAGTGGAGTGGTTAAAATAGTGATCCTGGTGCAGTGAAAAGTGCGAGGGAGGAAAAGCAAGATAGCGGCGGGTGGAGACCAAGCAGCATGGGCGCAGTGGTCGCAGGAGCAGCAGGAGTTTCTTAAACGCTGCTTTGAGGAGCTGAGGACAGAAATGCTGGCGCCAATGCAGGCGGCGATTGAGAAGTTTGTGGACACCCAGAAGGCCCAAGGGGCGGCGATCCGGGAGGTGCGGCAAAAAGCCTCAGAGAACAAGGGCGAGATCTTGGGCCTGGCAGTGAATGTGGAAGCACACGGGGCGCTGCACAAGAGGTGGGCTGAAAAATTCGAGGACCTGGAGAATAGGTCGAGGAGGAAGAATGTTCAGATTCTGGGTCTCCCTGAAGGAGTGGAGGGCCCCGATGCCGGGGCATATATGAGCACGATGCTCAACTCGCTGATGGGCGCGGGAGCTTTCCCGAGGCCCCTGGAGCTGGATGGGGCTCATTGAGTCCTGGCAAGGAGACCCAAAGCCAACGAGCCGCCAAGGGCTGTAGGGGTGAGGTTCCACCGCTTTATGGACAGTGTGTCCTGAGATGGGCCAAAAAAGAGCGGAGCAGCAGGTGGGAGAACACGGAGATCCGAATTTACCAGGACGGGAGTGCGGAGGTGGCTAAGAAGAGGGCTGGTTTCAACCGGGCTAAGGCGGTGCTCCATCGGAAGGGGGTGAAGTTCGGGATGCTGCAGCCAGCTCGACTGTGGGTCACATTCCAAGATCGGCACCACTATTTTGAAACGCCTGATGAGCCATGGAACTTTATACAGACTGAAAAGTTGGACTCAAATTGATGGTGTGTCGTGGGGGGATGTTTACTGTGTTTACCGTGTTTGGGAAATGTTCTTTTTGTTTGAGTGCTGGGTGGGGATGGGTGAATGGGTTTGATGTGGGGGCTGTGGGAGAGTGTGGGCGGCGGTGTTGGAGGGGCAGGGTCCCATGGAGGAAGAGGGGGGGGTGGAGGCCCGGGGATGGGGAGTTGGGGTAAAGCTGCAAAAAGGAGCTGCGCCAGAGGGGGCGGGGCCGGCTCAGGAAAGCGAGGGATTTTTCCCGCGTTAGGGAAGGATGGGGGCGGGGCAGGGGGGAAGGGCGGTGCTGGATGGGAGCGCACACTGACTGCCAAGGGATGGGGGGATTCTCACACTGGGAGGTCGATGGAATGGCGGGAGAGGCCGGGGTCAGCAGGAGCCAGCTGGCTTCCGGGTGTGTCATGGGGGAGCAAAATAGCTAGATGAGGATCTAGCGGGGGCGGGGGGAACTGGGTTGCTGCCGCATTGGCCAAAGGGGAGCTGGAAGTAGGAGAGGTAGTCAGGGCGGGGGTCCGCTGCCTGGGGGACTGGAGGGTGTGAGAGGCGCGGGCACGTGGCTGGCACAGAATAGGAGATGGCTTGTCGGCAAGGGGGGGGGGGGGAGTAGCCCCCCGATCCGGCTGATAATTTGGAATGTGAGGGGCCTGAAAGGGCCGGTCAAGAGGGCCCGGGTGTTCGCGCACTTAAAGGGACTGAAGGCAGACGTGGTTATGCTCCAGGAGACACATCTGAAGGTGGCAGATCAGGTTAGGCTGAGAAAGGGATGGGTAGGCAGGTCTTTCATTCAGGGCTAGATGCGAAGAACAGAGGGGTTGCAATATTGGTGGGGAAGCGGGTGTCGTTCGAGGCACTGAATATGTGGTGGATAATGGAGGTCGATATGTGATGGTGAATGGTAGGTTGCAGGGGGTGCGGGTGGTACTGGTGAACGTATATGCCCCGAATTGGGATGATGCCGGATTTATGAAACGCATGCTGGGTCGGATTCCGGATCTGGAGGTAGGAAGCTTGATAATGGAGGGGGGGACTTCAACACGGTGCTGGACCCAGCATTGGACCGTTCTAGGTCCAGGACGGGTAAGAAGCCGGCTGCGGCCAAGGTGCTCAGGGGGTTTATGGACCAGATGGGGGGAGTGGATCCATGGAGGTTTGCCAGGCCGCTGGCCAGGAATATTTCCTTCTTTTCCCACGTCCATCGAGCCTGCTCCGGATAGATTTTTTCATTTTGAGTAGGGTGCTAATCCCAAAAGTGGAGGGAACGGAATATTCGGCCATAGCCATCTCGGACCACGCCCGGCATTGGGTGGAGCTGGAGTTGGGGGAGGAGAGGGACCAGCGCCCGCTGTGGCGCCTTGATATGGGACTGTTGGCGGATGAGGGGGTGTGCAGGCGGGTGCGAGGGTGTATTGAAAGATATTTGGAGGCCAACGACAATGGGGAGGTGCAGGTGGGGTAGTCTGGGAGGCGTTGAAGGCGGTGGTCATGGGAGAGCTAATCTCCATTAGGGCCCACAGGGTGAAGAGAGAGGGGAGGGAGAGGGAGAGGTTGGTGGGGGAGATTTTAAGGGTGTACAGGAGGTATGCAGAGGCCCCCGAGGAGGGGCAACCTAGGGAGCAACGGAACCTCCAGACGGAATTCGACCTGTTGACCACGGGGAAAGCAGAGGCACAGTGGAGGAAAGCGCAAGGGGAGACATATGAGTATGGGGAGAAGGCGAGTCGGATGCTGGCACATCAGCTTCGTAACAGGGAGGCAGCGAGGGAGATTGGTGGAGTTAAGGATAGAGGGGGGAATACGGTGCGGAGTGCGGTGAGAATAAACAAGGTATTTAGGGACTTCTATGAGGATCTGTACAGGTCTGAGCCCCCAGCGGGGGAGGAGGGGATGCGACGATTCCTAGATCAGCTGAGGTTCCCGAGGGTGGAGGAGGGGGAGGTGGCTGGTTTGGGGGCGCCGATTGGGCTGGAGGAGCTGGTTAAAGGATTGTGGAGCATGCAGGCGGGGAAGGCCCCGGGGCCAGATGGGTTCCCGGTTGAATTCTACAGGAAATATGTGGACCTGCTGGGCCCTTTGCTAGTGAGGACTTTTAATAAGGCGAGGGAGGGGCGGACCTTGCCCCCGACAATGTCCAGGGCGCTGATTTCTTTGATCTTGAAGCGGGACAAGGATCCATTGCAATGTGGGTCGTATAGAGCGATCTCGCTCCTCAATGTTGACGCTAGGTTGCTGGCGAAGGTGCTGGCTACGAGAATTGAGGACTGATGCACGATCAATTACACTCAAGACGAAGTGATTTCATAACTGAAGGCTTTAATCGACTAGAACTTGATCCCCAGCAGCTTCGGTACAGAAAGTGAAGGCTGCTGGGACGGCACCGGTTCTTATACTCCGCCTGTCAGGGCGGAGCTACGTATCAACAGCCAATCGTAAACTCCTAGAGTGAACCAATGGTCATCAACCTCTTAGGTACCGCAATACCTGACATAGAAGTGTGGTTTGCACTCCGCGCACATTTGGCAGTCCTGGTGACTGTCCTGACCTCCTCGATGGAGTAGGGCAGGTTGCGGGTCTTGATGAAGTGGAAGAAACGAGTGACCCCCAGGTGGCAGGTCCCTCTTCACCTCCTCCACCAGGTTGGAGAAGTTTCATTTGTGGAGCCTCTTCCAGGTGTGGCCACTTGGATCCCCAGGTACCTGAACTTGGCCTGCATTACTTTGAATGGCAGTTCCTCCAGCTCCGCTCCTCCCTCTCTGGGGGTTTATCAGGAAGATTTTGCTTTCCCCCAGCTGGCATTTGTAACCTGAGGAGGCGCTGAACTCTCTAAGGAGTCCGGTTATCTTTCTTATCTGGCTAAGGGGACCAACACGTAGAGGAGCAGGTCATCCTGAGACTCTGTGCTCTCTACCCCCCTCTCCTGGTGTCCATCCACCAATCTGCTGATCTAAGGGTGATAGCCATCGGCTCAATTACCAGCGTGAACAGGAGCGGGGATAGCGGCCATGCTTGCCTCATTCCCCTGTGCAACTAGAAGTACTCAGAGCTGGTTGCGTTCGTCCATACACTCACCTTAGGAGGGCTGTACTGGAGCTTCACCCACATGGTGAGCTCTGCCGCAAACCCAAACCACCCAAGTACCTCCAAGAAACACCTCCATTCTACTCAATCGAAGGCTTTCTCAGCATCTAGGGAGATGATCACCTCTGGTGCCCTCACCCCGGATGGGGTAATTCTTACATTCAGCAAGCGTCTGATGTTCGCAGTTAGTTATCTGCCCTTCACAAACCCGGTTATCTTCCATGATCACTTCCGGCAGGCAACTCTCTAGTTGCCTCGCCAGTGCTTGCGCTAAGTTTTCCACGCCACTATTTAAGATAGAGGTGGGTTTGTTTGATCCATACTCTGTTGGGATTTTGCCCTTGTTGTGGATCAAAGGGATTGAGGCCTGTGCCAGCATGGGTGGCAGGGCACCTTCGACAGTGAGTCATTGAACATCTCCCGCAGGTGCGGGGCCAGCGCTGCTGAGAATATTTTGTAAAAGTCTAACGGGAACCCATCCAGTCCTAAAGCTTCACCTAATTGCATGGAGTTGATGCACTCCACAATTTTCCCAGCCCTAAATCGGTGCTTCCAGTGCCTGTTTCCTAACCTCCCCCATCACCAGAATATCCAGTCTGTCGTGGAACTGTTTCATCACCGAGGTTCCCCTCCCTGGGGCTTGGAGGTGCATAGCTCTCTCAAGTGTGTTTCCTGTAGGAAGGCTACGCCGACCATCAGACTCTTGAGGTGGGTGAGGACTCTGGGTCCCACCCTCCTGTGCAGTTAACCGCACTCACCTTGTGGGCCCAGCCCCGTCCCTCACTTTTGGGCCACTCAAAATGGCCGCTAGCTGCTTCCTCTTTTTCGCCATCTCCACGTGTTGTCTGTTGCAACCAGCGCTCTACCCACCCCTGCCCAGAGGTTCCCTGGCTCTCCCCTATCCCCTCTTATCCTTGTCCCTCCCCCTCCCTGTCCCCTGTCCCCCTGACTTTAGCCATGCCCCTCCCGCAACCTTGGCCCTCCTTCTTTTGCCCTTTTTTCCCCTGAAGTTCTGTCTTTCCTCTCCCTCCTGCCAGGCGTGCCATCCCTCCCGGGTCGTGCACGCGGCCTCTTCCTTCACTGCACCTCTGAACACCAGCTTACTCACTAGTATAGCAGCCCTCTCTTGGTCAGGTTTCATATTTAACCCCTGTATGCCTCACTCCCCCCTGCCCTCACCATCTCCGCATCTCTGCCCACGTTCATTCCTGTCCCTCTGGGCTGTCGCAACTCGCATCCTAGCCCATGTGCGCCATCACTGCCTGCCCAGACCTTTCGTCTGGAAGAATTTGTTGGCCTCCTCCAGGGCATTGAAATAATACTCTTTCCCCTATATGTGACCCATAGCTTGGCAGAGTAAAGCATGCCAAACCCGAGCTTGCTTTTGTATAGGGCGGATTTGGCACTGTTAAATTCGGCCCAGCGCTTGGCCAGGTCTGTCCCAATGTGTTGATACAAGCGAATAGAATGTCCTTCCCAGTTTCACTGTCTCGCACCTTTCACCCACCTCAGGATTCGCTCTTTGTCCTGATACTTGTGGAATATTACAATTATCGCCTGGACTGCTGCCGAAATGACCTGTCGGTGCAGTCCACCTCCGAGGGCTTGGCGAAGCCCTCCTCACCGACCAGTTTCCCGCACATCGCTGTGGGGTATTCTGTGGTGTTCCTCCCCTCCATACCTTCCGGTAGCCCCACGATTCTCAGGTTTTGGCGTCGAGACCAGTTCTCCTGGTCGTCTTATTTTTTTCTTTTAGGCCCTTCGGGGTCTTGATCAGGCTCATCACCGCGGCTTCCGAGTGCCATGATCCCGTCCCCTTGGTCCCTGGCGGCCTTCTCGAGGTCTCTCACCGTCGGCTCTTGGGCCTCAAGCTGCAGCTCCATTTTGGCCATAGTCTCCCTCATGGGAGCCGTTGGCGCCTCCACTGCTGTCTGGAATGCTGCCAGGAGGTCTCTCTTCAGCTCCTCCCTGTCTTTGGAGCTCAGAGGTGATAGGAGTCCATGAGTCTGTCCATCGGTGCTTGCGTGTGCATTGGGTGCTCTGTGGAGTCGGTCCTTCCCGGTTCTGTGCCATCTCGTGTGGCTGCTGGCTCCGAGGCTGAGGTTTCCCTCCCCTCATCCTTATTGGCTTGTCTGCTGGGCCGTTCGCTCTTTCCCATTCTTTTTTTCTATTTCTCCTTGATGCAGTTTGCGGGGGTTACGCTGGGGGGGGGCGCGGGGGGGGGGGATATTTTTTGTGCCCATTTGATGGGGTTAAAAGGCTGTATTCAAAGATTTCATACAAGAGCCACCTTTCGTGTGACCACTCAGCTCATGGCTACCTCCGGAAGTCTGACCATTAGCCCTTTTGATTATTTTCTGTAATGATAGCCCTGGACCGCTAACAAGAGAGATTCCCAGGCCCCAAACAAGGAGTGTTCACGAGACCGCTAACTAGAGGTCTCTTGCAGATAACTGTTTATTTACTATTTCTAATAGTTGTGACAATGTCAAACATTGCAAGATAAAAGCATTATGACTAACGCTTGGGTATCTATGCCTGGGGGGCACGGTAGCACAGTTGCTTCACAGCTCCAGAGTCCTAGGTTCGATTCCCGGCTTGGGTCACTGTCTGTGCGGAGTTTGCACTTTCTCCCCGTGTCTGCGTGGGTTTCCTCCGGGTGCTCCGGTTTCCTCCCACAGCCCAAAAATGTGCAGGTTAGGTGGATTGGCCATGCTAAATTGCCCGTAGTGTCCAAAAAAGGTTGGGTTGAGTTACGGGGATAGGGGGGAGGTGTAGGCTTAGGTAGGATGCTCTTTCCAAAAGTCAGTGCAGACTCGATGGGCCGAATGGCCTCCTTCTGCACTGTAAATTCTATGATCTAGCATTCATCTGTATTATTTGGTGGTTGTGTTCTGAGACCAGTCAAATGAAGTCATTTCCAAATGAACTATCAGGCCGGGCTGGGTCACGCCCTGATGATAATATGGGTGCCATCAAGGAGGCATTGAATGTTTGGGATCCAGCTGTCTGGTGAAGTGTTGGAATTTTTACAGTTTTTTCAATTGCTCCATGTGAAAGGTTGGCAACTGCTCCTGGAGGCTTCATCAATGACTTGGCCCCACACTCCAGACATTAGTCAGCTAATACATCCATCCATGTGAGGTACTGCAGCAATTGGAAAGCAAAAAGCCTCATTCTCCAAATGGGTGCTTGACTGTCAATGAAACAGACTTTTTATTCCCTGTTTTCAACATTTCTACATCTGGTCATGAGAAAATTACAAACATCATTTTTTAATATGCCAATGATTCTTCTCCAGCATTGCACGCAGCCGTGTCCTGGAGATTGCTCTTCAATTCCTGGAGACCGCAGGCCTGCACTGCCGGGTTGACAACCTTATCCAAGGGCATCCCATGCCTCACTCCATTGGGAATGTGACAAATGTGCTGTATGTGCAAACAAAGCTGATGGAACTGGCTTGATGCAGCATTGTGGGGACAACCCAGTGGCTGCCTCAATGCTGAATCATCGACTGTGAAGGCAGAACTCTTCCATCACACCCCAATTGTTAGGTCTGGGCATTGTGGTGAGCTGTCTGAGGGTGGGTGCCAGATGCTGGCAATGCCAGCAGTAGTATACCCGCAGTCATCACTGCTCCTTGCTGCAAGGCCTAACTGATGACAGTGGGAATTCTGACAGGGGAAATGATTATAAGAGGAATGCTGAATTGAAGGAACAAGATCCAGGGAAAGAATCCACCAGGAAAACTTTTGTGGAAGGGGGAGCTTGATTGCTCCCTCTTCCACAAACATTCAAACGCTCAACCGCTGACAAACAGTGGCAGCCACCTGTACCATCTAGAAGATGCACTGCAGGAACTCGCCAAGATTCCTGAGGCAGCACCTTCCAAACCCACGACCACTGCCATCGAGAAGGACAAGAGCAGCAGATACCTGGGAACCCCACCACCTGGAGGTGCCCCTCCAAGTCACTTACCACCCTGACTTGGAAATATATCGCCGTTCCTTTTGACCAATAATCCAGAGACCCGGATTAATACTCCGGGGACCTGGGATCGAATTCCACCAGCGCAATTGGTGGAATTTGAATTCAATTTTTAAAAATCTGAAATTAAAAGTCTAATGACAACTATTGTCAACCTAACTGATTTCAGTGAATGGCCAAAGAAGCTCAAAGTCCTATGGCCTATTCCTGTTTCTCTGGTTAGACACCAAGAGGCAATTCTTGTCAGCCTAACTATTGCCAGGGAATGACGCACTGGGATATTAAAGTAGCTCTTCCCGTATCTCGCGAGGTAAAATGGGATTCTACTCTACAGGTCTGAACTAACGATCATGCATCTTCACCATGACAAGAGGGGAACCCATGCAGCCAAAAGAGCTGAAAGGTGAATCTGAATCCTGACAAGCAGAGAATAAGGATCAAAGAGTAGGGCACATTGTCCGCCACGTTGGACTTTTAGGCACCTGTTTAACACAGTAAAATGATAGCGGCACCAATGACATTTGAAGCCACTATGTCCTCTGAATTACTGTGTGTCATGTGAGAGTACCTTTAAGAAATGGGTGTTTAAGAAATGTACCTTTAAGTAATGGGTGTTTATCAGTGATGTCAGAGTGTGGGTGGAGCTGGGCTGTCTGTCAGCTTTTTACTTTTCTTTTAGGCTGTTTGCTGCAGGGTGTGTTTAAGTTTCGTTTTCAGAGCTGGATAGCTTCAGTCACAGCCAGAAGGTGTATTAGTCTCTCTCTGTAATCTAAAGACTGTAAATCGATCCTTTGGTGATTTAAAACTAATAATTGCTCTCAGTAGTGACTTTAACCTGATGTGCTTCTGTTAAAAGTTTTTTTTAAAGTCATATGGATGTTAAAATTACAGCTTAAGGATTACTTAGTGCTGTATTCTTTGGGGGTTGCATTTGAATTGATGGTTGCTAAGATCGTCACTGTATGTTTTAAAAAGGTTAACTTGAGTTCATAGAAAAAACATTGTTTTGCTTTACAAAATACTTTTCCATTTCTGCTGTACCACACCTGTAGATTGGGCCGTGTACTCCCCATACCACACTCTATTAAAAGTTGTGGGTCAGGTGAACTCCATGATACACTTTGGGGTTCTCTAAACCCTGGCCCATAACAAATTGGGGGCTCGAGGTCTAACTATTGAATTGGCTTAGTGAACTTAAAGACAGTGAGAGGTGAGCATATTGTGGTTGCTTTTCAGGTGTGGTATTTTAGTTTAAGTAGGGAGTGAGTTGTGGACAATGGCTGTTTCAGAGGCTCTGAAGTTTTTGGGGGTGGAGACAGTCACACGCAATATCTTACCGACAGAGACTAAAAGCAGACTGTTAGATTTGGCAAAAACATTGCAGTTAACATTACCTGACAAAATGCAAAAAAGATGAGGTACTTACCGTGGTAGCTGAGCATTTAAAATTGCCTGAGATACAGTCTGACTCATTAGGAATGGCAAAGATCCAATTGCAGATTAAGCAACTTGAACATGAAAAAGAATTAAAGCAGCTTGAATATGCAATGAGAGAAAAAGAAAGAGAAAGGAAGATCGGGCAAAAAGAAAAGGAGAGAGGAGAAGGAAACAACCAAAGAATAGCCCTAGCAGAACAAAAAGAAAGAGATAGGGAGGAAAAGGAAAAAGAGAGAGAGTTTGAACTTCAGAAAATGGCTATGAAACACAACAGTCAGTTAAAATTGGCAGACGTAAAGGGAAACGTACAGTTGGAGGATAGTGATGAGGATAGTGAGAAAGAGGGTCATAGTCGAAGGCTTGGTGTAGATCTATTTAAATATGTCCAAGCATTGCCAAGGTTTGATGAGAAGGAGGTGAAAGCCTTTTTCATTTCATTTGAGAAGGTAGCTAAGCAAATGAAACGGCCACAGGACATGTGATTATTACTGATTCAAACAAAGCTCGTAGGTAGAGTTCATGAAGTGTTTGCATCACTACCGGAGGAGGTATCTGGAACGTATGTGGAGGTGAAAAAATCCATCTACGGTGCATATGAACTAGTGCCTGAAGCCTACAGACAAAGATTATAAATTTAAGTAAAGAATTTGGTCAAACATACATGGAGTTTGAAAGGCTCAAACAGAGTAATTTTGATAGGTGGATAAGGGCTTTGAAAATAGGCCAAACGTATGAAGCTCTGAAAGAAATTATAATTTTGGAGGAGTTTAAAAATTCAATTCCTGATGTAGTGAGAACTCATGTAGAAGAATAGAGGGTTAAAACTGCGAGATTAGCAGCAGAAATGGCAGATGATTATGAATTGGTTCATAAATCAAAGCTTGCTTTCCGACATCAGTTTCAGCCTGTGAGGGATAGAAACTGGGGACATGAGAAATACTAAAGTGGTAAAGGTAAAGGTGATCTGATGGGAGATAATAAGGAGAGTGTACCTCAGATTGAAAAAGAAATCCAGGAGGGTGGAAGAGAAATTAAAAGTTTCATATGTTTTCACTGTAATATGCTAGGCCATGTAAAATCACAGTGTTGGTGGTTGAAGAAAAGCTCTGGGAAGGCTGATGTGGTAAAACAGGATAAGACAGTGCGGTTTGTTAAAGTGGTAAAGGAAAGCCCAAGTGAAGTGAAGGAGGTGCAAAAGATTGTACAGCCTGATCAAGAGATGATTGATAAGAAGGTGCCAGATCTCTTTAAAGAATTTACTTGTGTGGGTAAAGTTTACTCGTGTATCAGGAGGAGCAGGTAAAGAAGGCACAATTTTAAGAGTTATGGGAGCTAGTCAATCTTTAATGGTAAGAGATGAGGAGCTGTGCTGTTTGGGAAGAATATTGCCAGAACAGGTGGTAATATGTGGAATTCAGGGTGAGAGGAGTAGCGTTCCATTATATAAGGTCAGGTTGGAAAGTTCAGTGAAGAGTGGTGAAGTGGTAGTAGGAGTAATAGAGAAACTATCTTGTCCCGGAATACAGTTTATCTTGGGTAATGATATAGCTGGATCGCAGGTGGGAGTGATGCCTACTGTGGTTGATAAGCCAGTGGAAAATCAGACAACTGAAGTGTTGAAGGGCGAGTATCCTGGGACTTTTCTGGATTGTGTAGTAACAAGGTCGCAAAGTCACAGGTTAAGACATGAAAAGAAATCAGAGAGTGAAGATAAAGGTGAAGTGCAATTATCAGAAACGATTTTTATTCAGATGGTTGAAAAAGAACAAGAACAGGTGGAGGTGGAAGATGAGGCGGATATTTTTAGTTCATGAAAATTGGCGGAGTTACAACAGAAAGATATAGAAATAAAACGGATGTATCAGAAAGCATACCCGGAAGAGAAATCTGAGTGGATACCAGAGAGTTATTACCGTAAAAGTGATGTCTTGATGAGAAAATGGCGACCTTTACATATGCAGGCGGATGAAAAGTGGGCAGAAGTTCATCAAGTAGTATTGCCGGTAGGGTATAGAAAGGAGGTGTTGCGAGTTGCACATGAGGTACCAGTGGGAGGTCATTTGGAAATAAGGAAAACTCAAGCTAAAATCCAAAAACATTTTTATTGGCCTGGACTACATAAAGATGTAGTTAAATTTTGTCAAACATGTCACACATGTCAAGTGATAGGGAAACCTCAAGCAGTGATAAAACCAGCGCCCGTAATACCCTTTCCAGCATTTGGGGAACCTTTTACAAGGGTCCGAAATGATTGCGTGGACCGCTTCCTAAAACGAAAAGTGGGAATCAATATCTTTTGACTATAATGGATGTGTCTGCTAGCTTTCCAGAGGCAATTCCAGTATGTAATATTACAGCTAAAAAGATTGTGGAGGAGTTACCTAAATTCTTTACTAGATATGGACTAACCACAGAAATACAATCGGATCAAGGATCAAATTTTACCTCAAGGTTATTCAAAGATGTTATGGATAGCTTAGGAATAAAACAATTTAAATCAACTGCATAATATCCAGAATCACAGGGAGTGTTAGAAAAGTGACATCACACATTAAAGACAATGTTGAGGGTTTATTGTCACGATTATCCAGAGGATTGGGATGAAGGAATTCCATTCTTACTGTTTGCAATTAGGGATGCACCGAATGAGTCAACAAAATTCAGTCCTTTTGAATTAATTTTTGGTCATGTGGTAAGAGGACCACTTAAATTGATTAAGGAAAAATTGGTGAGTGAGAAATCGGAAATTACCTTATTGGATTACGTGTCAAATTTTCGGGAACGATTAAATAGAGCAGGTGAATTGGCTAGACAACATTTAAAAGTTGCACAAAATGTGATGAAACGGGTCACGGGCAAGAAATCCAAAGTTCGTAGTTTTGCCAGTGGTGATAAAGTTTTAGTATTGTTACCAGTGGCAGGTGAGCCTTTAAAAGCAAGGTTTTGTGGACCTTATCAGATTGAAAGGAAATTAAGTGAGGTGAATTATGTGGTAAAAACACGAATAGAAGGAAGACTCACAGAGTGTGTCATGTGAATATGCTTAAAAGGTACTTTGAAGAGGACGGTGAGAAACTCAAAGTGACGAACCAAATCCAGATGACTGTGAATTTGACATACCTCAAATTAAATTGGAAAATGAGGATGTTCTTAAAAATTGGGATAAATTGTTGAGTTACCTTCCAGAGGAAAAACAAACTGACCTGAAAGACTTATTGATATCACATGGGCAAGTTTGTAGAGATAAATTGGGAAGTACTAAAATGGCTATATATGACGTAGATGTGCGAAATGCTGATCCAATCAATCAACATCCATGCAGACTTAACCCTTTAAAATTGGCACAGGTTAAGAAAGAGATTGAGAGTATGCTTAAAAATGGCATAATTGAAGTGGGTTGCAGCCAATGGAGCTCACCCATAGTGATGGTACCTAAACCAGACGGTACCCAACGGTTGTGTGTGGACCATAGAAAGGTTAATGCAGTTACAAGAACAGACTCTTATCCTATCCCACGTTTGGATGATTGCATTGAGAAAGTGGGACAATCAGTTTTTATTTCCAAACTGGATTTACTTAAAGGTTACTGGCAGATACCTTTATCCGAAAGGGTGAAGGACATTTCAGATTTTGTGACTCCAGATGGTATATACCAATTCAAAGTAATGCCATTTGGCATGAAAAACCCCCCAGCCACATTTCAACATTTATCTAGCAAAGTTGTTTCAGGATTACCCAATTGTGCGGTATACATCGACGATCTGGTAATTTTCAGCCAGACATGGAAAGACCATTTAAAACATCTGATGGAGTTATTTGATCAACTTCAGGAGGCGGGTTTGGTGATAAACCTAGCCAAAAGTGAATTTGGAAAAGCGCAAGTCACTTTCCTTGGCCATACAACCGGACAGGGCCGAATGGTCCCACAGGATGTGAAATCAAAAGTTATTGGGGAGTTTCCGATACCCTCGACACAACGGGAAATAATACGATTTCTTAGTATGAGTGGATTTTACCGGAAATTTGTCCCACATTTTAGCAGTGTAGTCGCTCCACTGACGAACTTGCTCAAGAAGCGTAACAAATTCCATTGGACAGCGGAGTGTCAACAGGCATTTGACGGCCTGAAGGCTGTGTTAACCACTGCTCCTGTGTTAGTCACCCCAAATTATACCAAACCATTCAAAGTGGCGGTTGATGCGAGTGATGTGGGCGTAGGTGTGGTGCTTCTACAAGACGACGATGAAGGGCTGGAGCGGCCTGTTGGTTATTTTTCAAAGAAATTGAATTCCCACCAGAAAAAGTATTCAACGATTGAGAAGGAGACTTTGAGTTTGGTGCTAACTTTGTAACATTTTCACATTTATGTGACCAGCAATCTGTCTGACACCGTTATATATACTGATCATAATCCGTTGACGTTTTTGGAGCGATTCCGGAATAACAATGCAAGGCTGTTTCGCTGGAGTTTATTGTTACAGCCATTTCATTTAAAAATAGTACATGTGGCAGAACGAGAAAACGTGATAGCCGCGCTTTATCACAAATGTGATGAACGGAAGCAGGTTCAGTTGGAGGAAGAAGAACGAAAAAAAATGGACTATATTATTATACCTGTTTGCGTGTGTTGTTTTTTTGAAACAAAAAAGTATATTTACTGTGTGTATTTCTTAAAGGATAGTGAAAAGGTGAGAAATGAAACCATCTTGAAGTTGTTGGTTCCTTTTTTTTCTTGGGGGGAGGTGTCATATGAGAGTACCTTTAAGAAATGGGTGTTTAAGAAGTGTACCTTTAAGAAATGGGTGTTTATCAGTGATGTCAGAGTGTGGGTGGAGCTGGGCTGTCTGTCAGCTTTTTACTTTCGTTTTAGGCTGTTTGCTGCAGGGTGTGTTTTAGTTTCGTTTTCAGAGCTGGATAGCTGCAGTCACAGGCAGAAGATGTATTAGTCATTCTCTCTCTGTAATCGAAAGACTGTAAATTGATCCTTTGCACATCCTCCACTGCAAGTTCACGGGCCCACCCACTCCCTAGCCTGTTCTCCCAAACTCTATTAAATTTTGCCCCAGGTAATAGATTTAACATCTTGCTGCAGGAGCAAAGCAATCTTTATTTGAAGGGCAGTCACTTAGTGTTGACTTATTCTCGATTTAAAACTAATAACTGCTCTCAGTAGTGACTTTAACCTGATGTGCTTCTGTTAAAAGTTTTTTTTTAAAGACTCATGGATGTTAAAAGGACTGCTTAAGGATTACTTAGTGTTGTATTCTTTGGGGGTTGTATTTGAATTGATAGTTGCTAAGTTGTTCACTGTATGTTTTAAAAAGGTTAACCTGAGTTCGTAGAATAAACATTGTTTTGCTTTAAAAAATGTTCCCGATGCATGTCCTGCTCTCCGGTTAGCGAACAATGAGAAACCTGCGCACTTCCATGTGGTAAGGCCCGACTGAAATCTCAGGCACTGATCTGGCCCACATAGGCCCTCCTCAAGGATTTAGGGCCATGGCTGCATAAATCCCACTCACTGATTGCTGCTGGGCTGGCAGCTCTCCAGCGTCGGCAGCGCCATTGGGAGCAGTGGCTTCTGGGTTAATACAGTGAGGCCTGCACAGAGATCATCATGGGATCCCTGGAGAGAGGTGGAGTTGGTCGAGTTGGGAGTCACCGGTGAGTGGGGTGGAGGGGAGATGGATGTAAGTGCTGAGGTTGTCTCTCAGTAGGCACCCCCCTTCCCAATGCGAGGTCCCTCGATCAGACTCAGTGCCTTTGAACAAGGAATCTCTCGGGAGGCCGCAGTCTTACCTTACAGGTTTTGCTGGGCGGCCTTCAGGAGGCATGTGAAATCCATGAGAGTGCAGAGAAAATCCTTCAGCCACCACTAAATTCTGGTGGGCCTGAGGATCATGTCCTTTAAGTGGCTCAATAAGAAGCTTAATTACCATTAGGCGGGTTCCCCCCATCAGCCTGTTCCTGCCGCTGACTTGATGGGGTTCAGTTTTCCTGCTGATGACACTGACGTGCACATCCTCCAATGCTAGTTCACGGGCCCACCCACTCCCTAGCCTGTTCTCCCAAACTCTATTAAATCTTGCCCCAGGTAATAGATTTAACATCTTGCTGCAGGAGCAAAGCAATCTTTATTTGAAGGGCAGTCACTTAATGTTGACTTATTCTCACCCAGAGTCCAACATTTATGAGAAATCTCCAAACTGCATAATCCACCAAATAGCAACTAAACTCTGATTAACAGCAATTAAAATTATTGGCTTAAATTGTCATGTTAAAAGCAGAATAGTACATTTTGCGTGATTTGAGATAACGTCCCTGTCCTTATAAAGCACTCTTAATCCACAATCCACAATCTGATAGTTATTTCAAGATATAAATCGATGTAACTTGGGTTAACAAGTTTCGATCCATCACCGGTTTGTGCTTTGTATTATTCGGAAATAGTTTTAAATGTTGGAGATGTTTCGAGGGAGAACTTGTTTGAAAGAGTTCTTGTCAGAACTCCTCAAAAAGTATTTTTTCAAAGCCTTTACCTGGATCAGGCTGATCGTGTACATTTTGAATGAATCTATTTGAGGAGAAGAGTACTGTCTAAAAAGTGTGACAAATGGTTTATTTCCTCATAAATTAAACAGTTTAATCCTCAAGGAGGTTGGGAATTTAAAGTAGTCTTTTAAAGGGTGCTTATTTAAGTGGGTCCCACATTGTTCAAAGTGTTAAAAAGCTGTCATTTCATGCTTCTTTTTTGTTTTGGGGACAGCAAGCAATATTCGTAGCTCTGTGAAGATGGCATGTAATTAACATGTCATAATCAAAATGACTGAGTCTGACACATTGTAATCACTGCATGGAGATTATAGCCTAGCCACAGGCAATCCACACGGCCTCACTTAATATCATTTGCATAATGAAAGCACATTGTCAGTAATAGCTATTTTGTCTTATTATCATAATTTTACCCAGGGCTGTGAGGTTTCTGATGTTGTCAGACATTGCCTTGTAAGTCACACTGGCTGAAGCAAACACAGAACAATATGACCCTGGGCCAATTCCAATACCATCTGTTTGACAGTCGTTCACAATTACAAAGACTGAGGGCGTGAGATTGAGATCTGCAGCACCCGGTCCTTGTTTGTGTCCTACGGCTGATGCTTTGAGACCAAAATGGCGTCCGACGTGAACGTATGCACGTCTGCTGCGAATCGCACTGAATGCCATCTTGGAAAATCCATGTCTGAAGCAGGCATTTCTCCATTTTCATTGTCAAATGAGGGCCTAATGCCTTCTTCTGGTCAATGCGACAAAGCTGGTCTGTCCCAAGGCAACCCCAATTCTGACCTCCAGGCACTCACCTTCGATTTCTCCCCCAACACCACCTCCCATCTCCTAGATCAGTCATTTTCAAACACAGGAGAGTGACCCGTAGGTGGGTCGCGGGGAGGTATCGGGAGGGTCACGGAGCAATCGGTCACGGTGTTCCCGATCGCGGGAAGGAGTGTCCAATGGCCGTGACAGGCTTTTAAAAATGCCGGCTGTGACCAGCTTTCAAGAATGCCGGCCATACCGTTCATGCGGTTGTAGCAGTGCGCAGGCCGCCTCCTCCATAAGTCAGCCACTGTACCAGGAACAGGTTTTTCCTAAATCTATTAGTATTCCCACCAGAAGCGGCGGCAGAGAGCAGGTCACTCGCCCACACTGGCGTCTCGCACTCTGAGTGCAAAATTACTGAGGAGAGTTTCCTCCACTTTGTAGCTGCAAGCAAGCAAGCAAGCAACAGGACTGTGAGAAGAACTGAAGATAGATATTTTTGGACTAAGAGGGCCAGAGACATAAACAGGCCAGGATCTCACAACTAAATCTGCTGGAGAGAGCTTTGCAGGAGAATCCAGGGCAGAACAAAGCAATGCTGGTGTGCGCACTAGGACCTCTGATGAACAACCCATATAGAAATGAAACATTGAATGACAAAGCAAGTGAGATGGTAAGCGAAAATGGTGGGCCACAAAGTTCGGGCGCCGTGTGAAGTTAGGCCGGCGTGATTTGCAATGTCGGCCAGCATGGGTCCCAAAGGTCAGCGGGTGTGTAAAAATGGGTCCATGGAACAAAAGTTTGAAAAACACTGTTCTAGATCCCCCAGCCCTCCTGGGGCCTGCCAGCTTTCTTCTCAAACCCTGACTGTGAACTCCAAGGCCCATCTGTTCCGCCTCCAGGCCCCTCCCACAGAATTCAGCCCAATCACTCACCTGGGAGTTGGAGCAACATCCTGGACCACAATATCTATCATCTGCAGTATCATGAAGTCAAAGCCAGGGGGCCCAAAATCCAGAACTCCTTGGACCTCTCCACTTGAGCCCTGCCTATTATCACTGTGCGGGTAAGGTACGTAGAGCTAGGCCCACCTAAATTTCTACACCAATAACCTTGTACAGGTTTCAAACCGGAATAACATGCCAGTGACATACAAAATAAAAGAATGGATTAATGAGTAACGAAGTAGCAGAGCTTCATCACAAGTGGGACACAATCGATGTCCCTTTATTATGTTCTGGCTACAACAACAACAGCCTTAGAAGATGACCAATGAATAAACAACCACCTACTAGAAATGAACAACCAGAAGTCATCACCTGCAAGCAGCAGCCAGATGTTTGGGGAAAATGAGCCAGAAACAAATAACTAGAAGCTGTGAAGAAACAATCAGAAACAAAAACTGGCTGTCAGCAACTAAAAATCCCAAACAAACAACTGAAATTCAAAAACCACCAACTGGGGGGACTGCCCAAGAAAGTAAGGATGGGCTAAATTTAATCGCCTTGGCAATGCCCCCATCCATCTGCCAGAAAGCTGCGTCAACCCCATCCTGACGGTTTCCAGGAGTCCTGATGGGATCATGTGTTGTAGTCTGGAGTTCCTTGGACCTTCAGAGTGAGCATCCCACCTCCAAGAGCTGCTGGTAGTCATTACCAAGACTCAGGAGATCTGGGACAAGGAACAACCATTGAGGCCCCAAATCCCAGGGTGGCCTTGGTGGGGCCCGTCAGGTAGGCCCTAGCAAAGGTGCAGAGAGGGGTTGGTCGAGGGCAAGGGGGATTGTCCTACAGGAGAGGCCCTTGCTACTAGTGAGGCCTTCAATTGGGTTCTGGTGGCCCCAATTAGGATACCTCCCACCCCCATGCTGCAGACATGCCTACCAGGGTAAACCACATAGCATGGACACCACCCCCCCACCCCCAAACCCAATCACGTTTAGTAGAATATTAGTGGCAGTGGGATGAGGCCCTTAAGTGGCCCTTACTTGGCCAGTTATGGACCTAAGTTGGCCTCCAGGAAGGAAGACTGTCCTCTGCCATCCGCACTCCTGACTTTTTAGGGGAAGGTGATGGGTCCTCCACCCTGAGCCTTCACACCTGATGAAACAGCCCTTCCAGTGCGTCCAAGGGAGGGGGCATTAAATTTCACCCAATAAAGCCATTTATTAGCATGCAACGTTCAAACACATGAAATTGCGTGATTTCCATCAAAACCTGTCTGGTTTCTTACTGCCCACCAGAAAAGGGAACACACCATCCCCACCTGACCTGGCCTGGATGTGATTCCCCTCCAATACCACATGATTGACTTCCCATTCACTCAGAGCAAGCTGAGATAAACAATGAACACCAGTACTGCCTTGCCCACACACATCATTAAAGTAAATGATATTAAAAAGTAACAGCCAGAAATCAAAAATAATCTGCAACCAACAATCAGAAATCAGCAACGAACACCACCCATCATAAGTTACAAACATCTGGCACGATACTTGGCAGTGTCGGCAGGTAGCATGAACTGCTGCTATTTGTTTCAGGGATATTAGTTCAGGATCCCCGAACCCATTGTTTTGCTTACCACTGCTGGTTAAGTAATTAGATCTAAATGGAATATTTAGTGAAAGTATTTTTGAAATGTAGTCAATGCCATAATGTAGGAACCTTGCCAGCCAATTTGTGCACAGCAAGCTCCCACAAACAGCAATGTGGTGAACTCCAAATAATCTGTCTCTGTGATGTTGATCGAGGGGCAGATATCGGTCAGGGCACTGGGATAACTCTCCTGCTCATCTGCAAAATAGTGCCATGGGATCTTTCACAAGTACTTGAGAGGGCAGATGGAGCCCCGGTTTAATGCCTCATTGAAAAGACAGCACCCTCCAATAGCGCAGCACTCCCACAGCGTCCCACTGTCATATCAGCCTTGACATTTGTGCCCAAGCCCTGCAATGGAAGTGAACCTGGAAGCCTTTGATTCAGAGGAGAAAGTGTTACCATCTGAACCACACCTGACAAAGTATTGAAGGACACACCAGAAAATTGTCTTGCAAAATATTTCCTCTCATTAACTCCACAAGAGCACGAGACACTGGGAATAACAGTGCCTTCCTGGTGCATGGCAAAGCTATAGTGGGTGAAATGGGATTTAGTTTTCACATCCCTTACAGTGGGAGTTATTGATGTGAAATTGAGAGATCAATGAGTAAAGTCCTTTTCTTCAACTGCCCTGGTGACAGTTAGCCCGGTCCACCATTGGAGACGCACAATGCTGCATCTAATCGGTTTCCTCCATTCCTCAAGGTCAGGGGCGAACTTTTCCCGAAACGGCGCGATGTCCGCCGACTGGCGCCCAAAACGGCGCCAATCAGACGGGCATCGCGCCGCCCCAAAGGTGCAGAATGCTCCGCATCTTTGGGGGCCGAGCCCCAACATTGAAGGGCTAGGCCGACGCCGGAGGAATTTCCGCCCCGCCAGCTGGCGGAAGCGGCCTTTGGTGCCCCGCCAGCTGGCGCGGAAATGACATCTCCGGGCGGCGTATGCGCGGGAGCGTCAGTGGCCGCTGAAAGTTTCCCGCGCATGCGCAGTGGAGGGAGTCTCTTCCGCCTCCGCCATGGTGGAGACCGTGGCGGAGGCGGAAGGGAAAGAGTGCCCCCACGGCACAGGCCCGCCCGCCCGTACCGGCGCCGAGGAGTGGTGTGAACCACTCCGGCGTTGTGCCGACCGGAAGGTGCGGAATCCTCCACACCTTCGGAGGCTAGGCCGACGCTGGAGGGGTTGGCGCTGCGCCAACTGGCCTCCACCGGTCGCCACGAGTTGGCGCATGCACGGGAGTGCCAGCGTGTACTGGCGCCATCCCAGCACATGCGCAGGGGGGTTCTTCTCTGTGCCGGCCATGGCGGACCGGTACAGCGACTGGCGCGGAGGGAAAGAGTGCCCCCACGGCACAGGCCCGCCCACGGATTGGTGGGCCCTGATCGCGGGCCAGGCCACCATGGGCCCCCCCCCCCCCGCGCCAGAATCCCCTGCGACCCCCAGAGTATGCCGCAGGCCGCCCGCAGAGCCAGGTCCTGCCGGTACGGACCTGGTTTGATTTATGGCGCCGGGACTGGCTGAAAATGGGCGGCCACTCGGCCCATCGCGGAGCGGAGAATCGTCAGGGGGCCCACTGCCAACGGCCCCCGACCGGCATGACGTGATTCCCGCCCCCACCGAAAAATCCGGCAGCCGGCGTTGGGACAGCGGGGCTGGATCCACGCTGCTCCCGGCGATTCTCCGGCCCGGCGAGGGGGGGTCGGAGAATCTCGCCCATGGTCCCCCTTAATAGAGGGATCAATAACTAGGGGGCATAGATTTAAGATAAGCAGCCGGAGATTTGGCGAGGATTTGAGGAAAAAACGTTTGGCCCAGAGGGTGTTGGGAATTTAGAACTCACAGCCTGAAATGGCGGTAGAGGTGGGAACCCTGACAACATTTAAGATGCCTTTAGATGAGCCTTTGAAGCGCCACAGCATGCAAGGCTACGGACCAAGTGCTGGAAAATGTTAGTCGATTAGATAGGTCCTTGAAATGAAAATCGCTTATTGTCACAGGTAGGCTTCAAATGAAGTTACTGTGAAAAGCCCCTAGTCGCCACATTCCGGCACCTGTTCAGGGAGGCTGGTACGGGAATTGAACCGCGCTGCTGGTCTGCCTTGGTCTGCTTTCAAAGCCAGCGATTTAGCCCTGTGCTAAACAGCCCCGTGATGATTGGCGCAGACATGATGGGCTGAAGGGTCTTTTTGTGTGCTGTAAATGGCTTTATAACTCAACACCTACCATTCATGTGTCAAATCATTCATATATTGTATCCCAAAGCATTGTTTGCTGAAATAAATCTATCTATTTGCATTGCTCATCCCATTGCTGCTGCACTATAATCTTGCATCATCATCAAACATTCAAAGACTGCAGGATTAAACAAATATGATAGGATGTTCAAAATCTGACCCAAGCCCAGCAGTCTGCAATCGTTCAAAGACACAGCGAAGTCGGAATATTCTGCTGGACTCTGTCGTTTAACTGAGTGCAGCTGGCCAATCAGTCGAGTGTTACCTCTGTTCACCAGACCAGTAACAAACTAACGATGCCCCTCTTTAAGGTTTTAGGAGATGGCTGCTTAGAGATCCTTCTTCTTCTTTTTTGGGTTGAGGTACCAACATTCGCTTCCAGTGCCCAGAATATGATCCCAAAGAATCACCCAGACTCGGAATGTTAGCCCCCTTCTCTCTCCACAGACACTGTCAGACCTGCTGCCCTGTCCAGCATTTTCTGTTTGTGTTTCAGATTCCAGCTTCCGCAGTAATTTGCTGTTAACTTTATGATCCTTTTCAGTGATTGATTCTCGTAAAGGTGAATAGCCGGTTCCTTGAAATTGTGTAAATATATTGGGAGTATTGTATAAATGTATGGACCGATGTCGCCTCAGTTCAATTGGTAATGATTTTACCTCGGAGTTACGAGGTTGTGCGTTCAAGCTCGCCTCCAAGAATTGAACACGTTGGGCTGGAGTCTCCGCTGCCCACTACTGACAGCGGGAATCGTGATCGGGCGGAGAATACTGGGTGAAGCAAAAATCGGAATTGGCGCCCGCCGCCAATTCTGACGCGATGCTCCGGTTCCCCGCTGGAGGCGGCAGTGAGGTTTGTGCCCCCTGCTGGCGGGCCCATGAAAAGCTGTCATTTTCATGGATTTCAATGTCATTAGAGAGTTGGTCACTACATGCTCCACCCCTCCGCGATACTCCACCCCTCTCAGTCAGGAGTCGCGCAGGTGTGAATTGGTGAAAGTATTTACAAGCGCGTTCTGGCTGCCATGGCTGTTGATGGGGAGCAGGAAGGTAAGAAAACTCTCTAAGCCTGTCGGATTTGCTGGGGGTGTGGCTGCTTGAGGGCAGCACGGTAGCATTGTGGATAGCGCAATTGCTTCACAGCTCCAGGGTCCCAGGTTCGATTCCGGCTTGGGTCACTGTCAGTGCGGAGTCTGCACATCCTCCCCGTGTGTGCGTGGGTTTCCTCCGGGTGCTCCGGTTTCCTCCCACAGTCCAAAGATGTGCAGGTTAGGTGGATTGGCCATGATAAATTGCCCTTAGTGTCCAAAATTGCCCTTGGTGTTGGGTGGGGTTACTGGGTTATGGGGAAAGGGTGGAGGTGTTGACTTTGGGTAGGGTGCTCTTTCCAAGAGCCGGTGCAGACTCGATGGGCCGAATGGCCTCCTTCTGCACTATAAATTCTATAGATTGAGTCGGAGGGAGTAGCAGGGAATGACTTGGTGCCAGGTCCGTACACTCGGAGTGTCCCCCTCGGGATCAGGGTGGCCTGGCTCAGACTGCCATTGCACCCTTTGGTGAACTTACAAGATCCTGGCTGTTCACTCTGCTGACTGCTCACTGTGTCCTGTAAATGTTCAAAGAACCTCAGGGCATGTGGGACCCCATCCGCGAACCCCCTCAAACCCCATCAGTGTCATCAATGGGATGGCCGTGGCCAAGCTCAATCAGTGACTCACCAGGTGATGGCACCTTCAGTGCACTCATCAGAAGCGTTGTCCCACAGCAGCTGAAGCAGGGAAATAGCAGAGCCCACCCCAAAAAATGAACACATGCACCAGGGCCTATGGCACCCTCCCCGGCACACAGTCCCTCTCAGAGTACAAGCCTCACTTGTGACGCTATCAGCTAGCCCACCCCTCAGGACTACCAGCTATCTCCAAGCGCTGCCTGTCCACCGCACGCCTGCTCCCATCCATCCTGCCCCTGGCCAGGAAACCTGACCAGCTCCCTGTCACAACCTGTGTGTTGTACCCAGGCCCCACTGCAGCTCAGTTCCCAGCAGACGCACTCATCCCTCCACACCCCCATCTGTAGGACCTGCCCACACACAAGCGTCTAAGCATGGAGATGATTGGTGGCACACGGTGACCTTCCCCACTGCGCAACCAAGTGCCACCCTGCTGGCAGGATAACACACGGCCCACCGAGTGAGGAGGCCCACAGTAGACCCCTCTGGGAGAAACAGGACAGGGGCCACAGAGCCTATCGCTGACAAGGGTTGAGGCAACCAACCCCAGTTGACAGGGATGGGTGGTGAGGATAGAAGCTCCCACATCACAGGCCCGGTGCCACCATTGATGGGGACAAGGGTGCAGTGCAGACAGCAACACATCAAGTAGGTTGGATGAGGGGTGAAGGTGGGGGGTTATGGATGGTGCTGCAGTACAACTGAGCATGACCATGTAACCAGGCAGCTTTGGATGGTCAGGAGAATCCTCATCTTGCTGACATTCTCTGTCTCTCCCCTACCTTCCACGTGCAGAGAATTAATTTTGGAGTCCAGCCAGTTATGCTCACTATCAACCTGGCTGCTGCTTTGGTTGCTGATGCACGGAGACTGGAGGGGCAGAGCCTGCTCGGGGAGGACCCTGCCCAACAGGAGCCTGCCCCAGAAGAGCAGGGTCCAGCCATGCGGGCCTCCAACAGGCCGAGGAGGAGGTGCGAAGGAAGCGCCGCATCAGGCCACGTGTATATCATTGGCGCCTGTCTTTCCAGGAGCTGCCGGTTCGTATGTGCTGATGCCAACTCTCCACCAGAGCGACCATGTGCCACCTGTGCCAGATGGTGGCGCACCTGGCATCATGGGGGTTCAGAGGAGGACACTTACTCCCGGTGGCGGTCATGGTGATTGTCGCCCTGAACCTTTATGCCCCTGAATCATTGCAGGGCTCGAGCGAGGACCTGTCTGGGATTTTTCAAATGTCTTCACACAGGTGCATCCGTGCTGTGATGGATGCCCTATGCTCCTGGGCATCGGATTACATCACCTTCAAACTGGACCAGGCCCACCAGGCTGCGCAGCCTAAGAAGGTCACTCATCTTCTTCCGGCATTGTGTGCCAGTCCTCCTGGTGATACTGGCAACACTGACTACCTCTGCCACCTCCTCCCAGGTGCTGTTCAGGAGGGCAGGCTTGAGGCTCCACTCCACACAGGGGAAGAGGTTTTCCCTTCTCTCCTTAATGGCATCGAGCAGTTGGTCCACTTCAATCTCCCAAAATCAGGGGAGGGAGTTCTTCTTTGAGTGAACCTCTTGGCTGGAAAGAGAATGTGTGTGAGTGGAGCGATTATGAGCAGCTCCAGCTTGTCAGGCTTTTTAATGTGAATTCTGGCCCAAGTGAATCCAAGGCCAGTGGGGTTGGGAATTGCTTATCATTCACATGAGCAAAGATCTGATCCATTTGCATCTCCTGAACTTCGTTCAATCACTGCCCACAGAGGGAACGCAATTTGCACGAGATTCAGTTCCAGTGAGAATCCTTAGGGCTCAATTTAACCGGAAGGAATCTATGTCCGGTTTTGGGCGGGTTTTACGAGGTGTTTCTCAGTTTCTGCAGTGACGAGAATCGCCCCGCTATTCAACAGCACTGTGCCATTTCTATTGGCCTCGGAATGTTTCTCTCCATCGAGACTGCACTTAGAGTCATTTCTTGGTGACAAGCCCATCAGGATAGGCTCCTCGATGATCGGGCCGTCATTTTGTCTGGCTGCCCCAATTGTCCCCACCACCCTCTTCTGTTTCCCCGCCCTCACCCAAACTTTGGGGAGGCCTCCAGGAACACTAATCCCTCCACCTGGTAAGGTCCCCCCCCCCCCCCACCCCCCCAGCCCGATCCTTGGTAGAGCCAACCTGGCACCCAGGAACCCTGGAACTAACACCCAAACAGTACCCCTACTATCCTGGCAGTACCAACCATGCACCCTGATAGCACTGCCAGGGTACCAGGCTGGCAGTGTCAAGGTGCTCAGGTGCCAGAGGGAGTGCCAGGCTGCCACCCTGCCCTATTCCCGACCACCCAGGGTCTCTAATGGCCTGTGAGACCTCCCCAGGTGGCACCATGACTGGTCCACGTTTGTGGAAACCAGTACTAAACGGCGTCCTGGCAAGGTCTCCCAGGTGCGGCCTAATATTTAAATACGCACATCTGGATCAAACCCAGTGAGGGCGAGATCCAAATCGTGACACCGTACAAAACTCCGTTAAATCCATTCGAGCATCGCAAAATCTCGCAAGAGGCCTCTCGTGAAATTCAACGGCCTTGCCCCGACACCAATTAAATCGCTCTCTTAGTCTCCCAAACAGAGAATCCAGCCCATTCTCTAGGCTGATCTATCAGTGAAGTAAGGCAGCACAGATGGTCAGACATGCCACCATTTGAACAAAATAACAGGTTCCATTTCCTTGTCTCTAAATCATGTGGGCACTAAGTGAAGAAGAGGAGTCCTGGACTGTATCCCTCCCATCACTATTAATTGCCAATTGTTACTTGTGGGACCTTGCTGTGTAAAACTGCTGACCACATGGTCGTTCTGAGGCACTATATGAATGAATATTATTTTTTGTTATATGGAAGCAAAAGTGCAGAGATACTTGCATTTCTATAGGATCTTCCAAAAGCGCGTCGCAGACTATTAATTTTTAGGGTATAATGATAGAGCCAGGAATTCTGTTCTGAAAATAGTCCTTAAACAGCAATGAGATGAATGGTCAAGAATAATGGGCGGAATTCTCTGTTAATGGGGCTATGTCCCCACGCCCATGAGAAAACGGGCGCGAATCACTCTGGACTTTCCTGGAGAAAGTCCAGAGTGATTCTCCGTTTTGCAGGGCCTTGGAGTAGTCCACACAGCTCCGGCTGCCGATACGGGGTCCTGCACTTCCGGCTGTGGGTCTGCAGCCGCCACTCCGAGTGCCCGCCGGGTGGAACCATGAGTGAACCATGCCGGCGGGAACTCGGCCAGTTGCCGGCAGAGGTGCCGGCACGGAGGCTCGGAGGATCCTGGCCAATATTTTGGGTGGTTGTATTAAATTTGAAAGAGTTTTCCACGTGCTATGTGTCATGGTGAAGTTAACTACATTACAGGTTTGCTCATTTTAAAAGGGATGAATGATTTTTGTTTCACTTGTGAAGCCGTATCTGGTTGTTTGACTGTGAATTGATTTTTCTCATCTCAGTATTCAGTCTCGTCTTTTCTCCTGCTTGCCAGTTTCCATTGAAACAGCACCATGTTTGAGATTGAAAACTGCAGTACATCACTTTGTTACTTTCATTATGTAGTTCTTGTAATTGCTCAAATGTTCTATTGGGTTTAATGCTCCTTTATCCTCTGGGGCCTGTATGCTGTTGTATCTTAAAATGGAAGGAGCTGTGGCTTGTATAAGTTGAAAGAAATAAACAATATTCGGCACAAAAATGTTCCAAATGCAAACTTTTTCCAAGTATCCATTAAGAATGATAAATTACCATAACGCAGCCCTAATAGGGATTGAACCAATTGGCAGTAGCGGGGAGAATCATTAGTATCGCTTCATGATACATCACAATACATCAGTAAGGTTTAAACACTCATTATATTGGAAATTCTGTCATGTATAATAAAAAGAAGATATTAAATGCATTGCCTTAAGTCTGTCAATGGTAATGAAGACCAGGTCAACTGTGATTTAGCACTCGTGGTTTAAGGCATTTGAAATATCAGAATGCGGTTGATTGACTTAAAGAAAAACGGGACTTTTTGTTCAAGGTATTCCCCTAGTGTAAAAATATAATTATAAGCAAAAGTATTAATTTCACTTATTTCTAGGGCAGCACGGTAGCACAGTGCTTAGCACAGTTGCGTCACAGCTCCAGGGTCCCAGGTTCGATTCCCGGCTTGGGTCACTGTCTGTGCGGACTGCACATTCTCCCTGTGTCTGTTTCCTCCGGGTGCCCCGGTTTCCTCCCACAATCCCAAAAGACGGGCTGTTAGGTGAATTGGACATTCTGAATTCTCCCTCGGTGTACCCGAACAGGCGCCGGGGTGTGGCGACTCGGGGCTTTTCACAGTAACTTCATTGTAGTGTTAATGTAAGCCGACTTGTGACAATAATACAGATTATTCTTACTTTGATTGAGAGGTAGAATCCTCTGGGGTAAAGGATTACCCAGTTGCTGCAGGTTGACCTGGATCGTTCGCAGACTGCAGTGCCACCAGTGTCACCCGTGCCCAGTTCAGCCACATGCAAAACTCATTCCATTTTTTGTTTAATTTTCAGGTAAAAGGAGTAAAAGAATTCATAATATTTTCAGTTTCCCATTGGCCAGATCAGTTCAGTGATATAGCTGACAGTTTGCACTGCTGGCTGAGAGAGAGTCATTTTCAGCTCACAACTCCACGCCAGCCAGTGCATCAATTTGGTCTCACCCACTCCTGGAGAAGGTATGCACCTGACAAACCATGCAGCATTCTCAAGAAAAGAGGGCTGGATTCTCCGTCCCGCCGCGCCACATTTCTGTTTCACCCCGCCGGCGGGTTGCTCCATTACGCCAGCTGGTCAACTGTGGGGCAGACCCACGCCATCGGGAAACCCCCAGGCTGCCGGCAAAACGGAGCATCCCGCCGGCGGAGAATCCAGCCCCGAGTCATTGCGATGCCAAGGTGTTATCCATTGTCCATCCCAGAGTGACCTTGAGAAGATGGTGGTGAGTCATTTTCTTGTATAGCGCGGGGTGCTTTCAATGGGAAATACCATCGACATCCACCGCCAGCGAACGGTGCTCTGCCTCCCACCGCTGAGAAACACACGGCTGGGGGACCGGAGGATCCAGCCCTTGGTGGGAAAATTGCAGGTGATGCTGTTCCCATGCATCTGCTACCCTTGTCCTTCTTGGTGATGGCGGCCACAGGTCTGGAAGGTGCTGCTGTAGAAGCCTGGGTGAGTTGCTGGAACACACTGTGGTCACAATATAGCAGGGAAATAGTGGGGATCTCGTGCATGAGGCGTCGATCAATCTGCTGTTTGCCCTGGATTCTGTAAGAGAGGCTATTGCAGCTGCGCACATCGAGACAAGAGTATTCCATCACCCTCCAATCTTGGGCCTTGTACACGGTGGGGCAGGTGGGGGGGGGGGGGGGGGGGGCGGGGGTGGTGTCAGGCTTTGGGGAGCCAGGAGTGACTGTATCACATTCATTACATTAGTCATATGTTTTATCTTAATCCCCCAATAACAAATTAAATGAATTAATTCATGATGAGAAAGGAAATACAAAGATTAAAAAATTTTAAATGCAGAGTGAGATTTTGCATTCCACATACAAAGCTCCAAATATCTTAATGAAAATGATTTTAGGACAGGTGCAACTCAATAGCCAAAGGGAACAGTGAGAGAATGATCAAGCTTGGCTAATGTCCAAGTTCAGACCATACTGTTCATAATTATTGATGACCTGAGGCAGTTACCTTCAGAAGTCTATGTTGATGCCTGTACTACAGGCCCCCAAATAGTCAGCAGGAAATTGAGGAGCAAATATGTAAGGAGATTACAGATAGCTGCAAGAATAATAGGGTGGTAGTAGTAGGGGACTTTAACTTTCCCAACATTGACTGGGACAGCCAGAGCATTAGGGGCTTGGATGGAGGGAAATTTGTTGAGTGTATTCAGGAGGAATTTCTCATTCAGTATGTGGATGGACCGACTAGAGAGGGGGCAAAACTTGACCTCGTCTTGGGAAATAAGGAAGGGCAAGTGACAGAAGTGCTAGTGAGAGATCACTTTGGGACAAGTGACCATAACTCCATTAGTTTTAAGATAGCTATGGAGAATGTTAGGTCTGGCCCAAGAGTTAAAATTCTTAATTGGGGCAAGGCCAATTTTGATGGTATCAGACAGGAACTTGCAGAGGTAGATTGGGGGAGACTGTTGGCAGGCAAAGGGACGGCTGGTAAATGGGAGGCTTTTAAAAATGTGTTAACCAGGGTGCAGGGTAAGCACATTCCCTTTAGAGTGAAGGGTAAGGCGGGTAGAAGTAGGGAACCCTGGATGACTCGAGATATTGAGACTCTGGTCAAAAAGAAGAAGGAGGCATATGACATACATAAGCAACTGGGATCAAGTAGATCCCTTGAAGAGTATAGAGATTGTCGAAATAGAGTTAAGAGGGAAATCAGGAGGGCAAAAAGGGGACATGAAATTGCTTTGGCAAATAATGCAAGGGAGAATCCAAAGAGATTCTACAAATACATAAAGGGGAAAAGAGTAACTAGGGACAGAGTAGGGCCTCTTAAGGATCAACAAGGGCATTTATGTGCAGAGCCACAAGAGTTGGGTGAGATCCTGAATGAATATTTCTCATCAGTATTCACGGTGGAGAAAGGCATGGATGTTAGGAAACTAGGGGAAATAAATAGTGATGTCTTGAGAAGTGTGCATATTACAGAGGAGGAGCTGCTGGAAGTCTTAAAGCGCATCAAGGTAGATAAATCCCCGGGACCTGATGAAATGTATCCCAGGGTGTTGTGGGAGGCTAGGGAGGAAATTGCGGGTCCCCTAACAGAGATATTTGAATCATCGGCAGCCACAGGTGAGGTGCCTGAAGATTGGAGAGTGGCGAATGTTGTGCCCTTGTTTAAGAAGGGCAGCAGGGAAAAGCCTGGGAACTACAGACCGGTGAGCCTAACGTCTGTAGTAGGTAAGTTGCTAGAAGGTATTCTGAGAGACAGGATCTACAAGCATTTAGAGAGGCAGGGACTGATTCGGGGCAGTCAGCATGGCTTTGTGCGTGGAAAATCATGTCTCACAAATTTGATTGAGTTTTTTGAGGGGGTGACCAAGAAGGTAGATGAGGGCAGTGCAGGAGACGTTGTCTACATGGACTTTAGCAAAGCCTTTGACAAGGTACCGCATGGTAGGTTGTTGCAGAAGGTTAAAGCTCACGGGATCCAGGGTGAGGTTGCCAATTGGATTCAAAATTGGCTGGACGACAGAAGGCAGAGGGTGGTTGTAGAGGGTTGTTTTTCAAACTGGAGGCCTGTGACCAGTGGTGTGCCTCAGGGATCGGTGCTGGGTCCACTGTTATTTGTGATTTATATTAATGATTTGGATGAGAATTTAGGAGGCATGGTTAGTAAGTTTGCAGATGACACCAAGATTGGTGGCACAGTGGATAGTGAAGAAGGTTATCTAGGATTGCAACGGGATCTTGATCAATTAGGCCAGTGGGCCGACGAATGGCAGCTGGAGTTTAATTTAGATAAATGTGAGGTGATGCATTTTGGCAGATCGAATCAGGCCAGGACCTACTCAGTTAATGGTATGGCGTTGGGGAGAGTTATAGAACAAAGAGATCTAGGAGTACAGGTTCATAGCTCCTTGAAGGTGGAGTCGCAGGTGGACAGGGTGGTGAAGAAGGCATTCGGCATGCTTGGTTTCATTGGTCAGAACATTGAATACAGGAGTTGGGACGTCTTGTTGAAGTTGTACAAGACACTGGTACAGCCACACTTGGAATACTGTGTGCAGTTCTGGTCACCCTATTATAGGAAGGATATTATTAAACTGGAAAGAGTGCAGAAAAGATTTACTAGGATGTTGCCGGGACTTGATGGTTTGAGTTATAAGGAGAGGCTGGATAGACTGGGACTTTTTTCCTTGGAGCGTAGGAGGCTTAGGGGTGATCTTATAGAGGTCTATAAAATAATGAGGGGCATAGATAAGGTAGATAGTCAACATCTTTTCCCAAAGGTAGGGGAGTCTAAAACTAGAGGGCATAGGTTTAAGGTGAGAGGGGAGAGATTCAGAAGGGCCCAGAGGGGCAATTTCTTCACTCAGAGGGTAGTGAGTGTCTGGAATGGGCTGCCAGAGGTAGTAGTAGAGGCGGGTACAATTGTGTCTTTTAAAAAACATTTAGATAGTTACATGGGTAAGATGGGTATAGAGGGTTATGGGCCAAGTGCGGGCAACAGGGACTAGCTTAATGGTAAAAACTGGGCGGCATGGACTGGTTGGGCCGAAGGGCCTGTTTCCATGCTGTAAACTTCTATGATTCTATGATTCTATGATGAATGTGTTCCATTGTCCAACTTATTCTGATATTCCCATCAAAACTATATTACATATAAAATATAAAGAGGCTGGAAAATCACAGGCTGTATTCTGTCATAAGTCATATGTCAAAGCTACCTACGGTTTCTGGTGTTGACAAGGTTTCTGGGGCCAAGGGTGACAGCCTTCCATCTTGTAAGACCATGGTTTGCACCTTGATGGTCAACTGTGTAAAGCAGCACCTTGTGTGGCTCAGGAGCGTCACTCTGACAAGGCAGTCTCTGCTGCATTTGCTGCAGGGAAAGACAGCAACCTGAGATGGTGCAGGGTTCACTGGCCTCTGTTCCCTCTGGGCCCTCCTCTCTGCCAGCTGAGTTTTTTGTTTCTGCTTAGCCTTTCCAATGCCTTTCCAGACAGTAAGCCTCCAGAGTTCACAGCCATCAGTGCCAATGTCCTCCATTTTTGCCTCTCACTTGCAGATGTCCTTATAGTGAAGGTACGGAAGCCCAAGAAGTCGTGGCCCAGGGCCAGTCCAATGGACAGAAGGACTTTGGATATATTCATCTGATGAACATGGCTGAGCCAATGCAGATATCATTGGCTTAGCAATGAGTGCATGCTGATGGAATTAACACGTTCCAGGACCTCCAAAGCGGTGACCTTGTCCTGCCAAGAGATGCCAAGAATAGGTCTGAGATAACGAAGGTCAAAACTGTTCAGTCTATTCTCCTGGAAAGCACGTTATCCAGCTCTAACCCCTGTAGAAGATAGCATGAAAGACACAGGCCTGGTAGACTCGCAGTTTGGTGATCTTCATCAGATTGCTGTTGCTCCACATTCTCTTGCTCAGCCTGGACATAACAGCTGCAGCTTTTGTGATGCACATGTTGATTTCAACATCAACTGACAGATTGCTGGTGATTGTGGAATCTAGATATGTGAAGCTATCACCAGCTTCCAGCATCACATTGTCAATCCCGATAGATGGAGGTCTGGCAATATCAAGAACCGAAACAGTTGTCTTCCTCGTGCTGATGGTCACACCAAACTCTTTACAAGAGTATGTCCATTTGCTGCTGCTGATGTTCCTCAGTATAGACTGATGGCCATCAACATACAGCAACTCTCTGATGCTCACCTTTGTCTTGGATCTCAAGTGATGAAGGATGAACAGCTGTCTGTCAGTCTTGGTAAGTAGACACTGGATGGGATTCTCCGATTCTCCAGCCGTGTGTTTCTCAACAGCGCACTGTTCACTGGCAATGTGATTATCTACTCCCACCGCTTGTCAATGGGATTCCCCATTGAAGCCATCCCATGCCTTCAGGAAATCCACGGGCAGTGGGGGGGATGGGGGGGTGGGGTGCTGGTGGCAGCAGTGAGGAGAAGAATATGCCAAAGATTGCTGTTGTCATACCCCATTGCAGATCTCAAGGGGTTCAAATTTTCCCCCATCATAGTTGATCTTCTCTATCATGCTGTTAAAGAAAGAGGAGATCACACTGGACAGCTTCGGCTGCCTCAAGCATTCTCTATGTTGAAGGACATCTGAATTTCAAGCAAAGTTGGAGCCAGCGTCCATTGGCGCACCATTTAGCAGTCCTGTTGGACTTTACTTTAAGTGAGTGGCTCTTAGTGAATTCACAGTCCTCTCGCTAGGATCATTCATGCAATTAATGGAACTAGACCACTTGGCTTGAATGTCAGGTTTAATCACAGTCACATCAGCCACAAAGCAGTCAGCATATTTCAACCCTTGATTCCCATATGGCGAGAGTTTGGTCTTGTAGATGGTGTCTCAAAATATTTCTAGTTTGTTTCAGCACTCGGTTTGGGAATGCTGCAGAGGATCTGACAAGGGAGACCTGTAACATAAATGAAATAATTGTTTCTGTGCCACGAGGAGCCTGTCTACCAAAGCAGACTCGAAATTAGGTAGAGGTAGCCCCAGGCGGTAAGTATGTGTGACCGCTCAGCTCTCTTTGTAAGGTTGGATCACCAAGTGAACCTCACATTGACCACTGAAGCGGATGATATATTTGTTCTAGCTTGGCATGCCGGGTGAAAATAAAATGTTAGATACATGGAAGCATCGGGCATTGGGAACCCCTGCTACCAGCCCCATCCCCTTCTTCTGCTGTTGAAGGTGCATAGAGTAGGCACTTATAAAGCGAGAGACGTGGCCCGCGGGAGGGTCGGGGAGCAGGAATTAAGAGGAAAAGGTTAGGATATTGCTTTTATATTTTTAAATTTAAGAATGGATAGTATTTCACCTTGTTTTAATGTTTTTTTCCAACACAAAAGTTCCTGCAGAAGCTAACTACAGCTTTTATGTAGGTTTAATGGGGACACCTGATTCACTTAATGTTGTTACACTTAAAGTTTCACTTTTCAGGAACACAGCTACAACATTAAGCGAGAATCTATTTTACCACAGCTGTTAACCTATTTAAAATACCTCCCCGTTAAAGTAATTAATATTGTGTGAGCTAATCCTTTTCACAGGATCACAGTATCACAGAATCCCTACACTGCAGAAGGAGGCTATTTGGCCCATCGGGTCTGCACCGACCCTTGGAAAGAACACCCTACCTAGGCCTATGTCCCCACCCCATCCCCGTAACCCAATAACCCCACTTCACCTTTTGGGCACTAAGGGCAATTTATCATGGCCAATCCACCTAACCTGCACATCTTTGGACTGTGGGAGGAAACCAGGGCACCCGGAGGAAACCCACGCACACACGGGGAGAATGTGCAGACTCCGCACAGACAGTGTTAAAGAGTTTCACAAGTATACAGATGCAAACATGATTGAGAGCAATAAGGACAAGTATAGTTCAGGACAATAAAACCCTATGTTAAACGTGGTGGTCCTGAGCTTCACGGGCCATATATATTATTTCAGGCGGACATGGATACATTATATTATCACATAGTGGCTGAACATGTTTTGAAAAGGTTTCACTGCCAACAAATTACTTTTTCATATGTAGCTTCTGTTATGTAGGCAAATGGGCAACCAATTTCTGCCCAGCAAGCCCCCACAGACAGCAAATGAAATGAATGACCATTCAATCATATTTTTGGTGATTTGGCTTGAGGAAAGAATGTTGGCCAGGGCAGGGTGTATTCTTTCAATCTAAATGGAATTTTCTGTGACCATCTGAATGGATAGACGGGGTTGGGGGGGGGGGGGGGGGGGGGGGGGCTCTGTTTAACAGGTGGCACGGCAGCACAGTGGTTAGCACAGTTGCTTCGCAGCTTCACAACTCCAGGGTCCAAGGTTCGATTCCCGGGTTGGGTCACTGTCTGTGCGGAATCTGTACGTTCTCCCCATGTCTGCGTGGGTTTCCTCCGGGTGCTCCGGTTTCCTCCCACAGTCCAAAGATGTGCAGGTTAGGTGGACTGGCCTTGCTAAATTGCTCTTCGTGTCCAAAAAGGTTAGCTGGGGTTACTGGGTTACGGGGATAGGGTGGAGGTGTGGGCTTGGGTAGGGTATTCTTTCCAAAGGCCGGTGCAGTCTCGATGGGTTGAATGGCCCTCTTCTGCACTGTTCTATGAGTCTATGAACATTCTATCCAAATCTGACTTTGCTACTGTTACAAAATAAGGATTAGATTTGGAGTTTTGCTCGACTTACCTTTGAGTTTTGGGAAGCAAATTGCAGAAATTTAATGGCATTTGGTGCGTCGATATAAATAAGATAATGCAAGGACATAAATAATACATGCTGTCGAAAGAGTAGGATTCACAGGGTTTATAGCCTCTTAGCTAGTCTTTATTTCTTATATTGTTATTACAAAGTAACCTACATACTTAGAGAGAGAATTGGATTACTGTATGAGAGATTCAGATGACTGACCAAGTTAGGTACATCTTTAGCAATAAATATTTAAATAAGATATTAATAATATTGTTTTCTAGCCATTATGTTCATTAAGATGTGCGCAATTGTGTGTGAAGATGGTTGGCATCTTTATCAACATTTTTTCAAAATCTGGTTTTTGTCTTTGATTTAGAAAATAAACTGGGAAATGGTTTTGAAGTGAGGGACCAGTTGTGTAGAAGGTATCACTGAAATCCACAGTCAGTTAAGCCATTACATTAAACAGACTTCATCCCTGTCATTTACTTATAATTCCAGCAGTTCATGTGCTTTATAATCAGAGATTTTATGGTTCACTAAATGCCCCATGGGACCCGATTAAAGATTTAGAGGAAACCAAGAAACCCTGATGGGACTTGGGTTGAATCCTGTGAGTTTTAAGTTTCCCATCTATAAGCTTTTAAGTACTTACAAACTATTATTTTTTTCTCTTCCTAGTACTTCTTAAGCATCGGGAACTGGAACGCAATCAGTGAGCAGGGACTTCTTTGTCAATGATTGTTAGATTTGCATAACACAAATTTGTGTTTTCTAATTTTTTTAAGGAGGGAAGTTTTTTGTGGATAATATACATTTCTGGATGTGATGTACTTGGAAAAATTTTAACGTGGGCATTCAGTAGCACTGACTTTCACTTGGACAAAGTAAAGATGTACTTTTGCTGTTCTTTGCGTGCTCACGCATTCTGGGTGGGGATTCTCTGTTTCAGAGACTAAGGGCACAATTCAACTAATTCGGAACAAAGTCCCATAGCGAGCACGTTTAGCCACGTTTTTCCCGGCGCTCAGAGCACCCAGAAACACATGCTAATACAACATGCCTCACTTTGTATAAGAGACCTCAGCGAGGAATGCGCGGTCAACGCCACACTTAGTCCTGTTTTGTACATGGAGGAACTCTGCTCGCCAGAACTCCCCACTGTAGCGCGAGATTGGGACACCATTTTTAAATGGCATCCCAATCGTCAAGGCCCTCAAACCAACCCCTGATCCCACCCCAGGCCAAACACACTCCTCTCAATACCCATGCAGGGCACACCCAGCTCAGTGCCCACACCAGCTGGAAGTGACACCAGTTGGCACTGCCAGGTTGGCATTGACAGGGTGCTCAGGTGGCACCAGCAGCACCAGGGCATACCCTGCTCAAAGGGCATGCAGCTGGGGCCTCCGATCCTCTGGAAGAACCCACACAAGTGCTATGCTATCCCATCTGGTCCCCTGTTTGTGGAGACCAGAGGCAAAGGGGAATCTGCACATTAGAGTCAGACTAGCTGTCTCGCTTTAATATGCAGATTTGCCAAAAGGTGATCTCGCCCTCAATGGACAGGATTTACATTACAAAGGCTCATGAGTTTGCGTTGGATCTCGCAAGGCATTGTGAGCCGGGTAGATCCCAGGAGTGGGGCCTCCCAGCTTTTATCAGCCACGCTGCACCACAGCGAGCTACCTTTCGAGCGCAGCGTGGCCATTGGATTGTTACCTAAGTGTTGACGCTGGGACAGAATTGGTCGACTTCTATGACAGCAAAATTGGCGCTACTCCCAGAGCAATTCATCAACCGTTAAAGGGCTAGCACCAGCAACATGTGGACCATGAGCGATTTCAATGAGAAATGGTATCGGATACGCCGGAGTTGGTATTGACACTCGAGAGGCTGACAAGCTGCAACCGCATTGTAGCACTCTACCCCCTCACACATATTGCAGCCAACAAGATGGCACTCGTGAGCTGTAATGTGCCCATCCCATTGATGGGTCAGCTGGGGCCAGAGGATACCTGGGGGGGGTGGCCTGAGGGACACCCATGTGACCCGTGGCATTACGTTCAGAGTGGGAAGTCAGCGGCGTGTACATCTGCATGGCTGCATTACAGGCTATGGTGATGGTGTTCTGTGCCCGTCCACCCCGACCCCACGGCCCATCTCCTGGCCGCCCCCTGCTATTCCCCCCGGCCATTGACGCAACTGTCAGCACACTATACCGATGTTGGACACTTTTCTTGTCTCCTCTCTCTCCCCCAGCAGCCACAGCACCTGTTCCCGTTTCTATAACCACAAGTGAATTCGCCATCAATAATTTCTCCCGTCAGAGGTGGCGCATCATGGAAGCCCCGAAGAGTACTGGGTCAGGCTCTGGTTTCCTCCCACAGTACAAAGACGTGCAGTTAGGTGGATTGGCCATGCTAAATTGCCCTTCATGTCCAAAAAGGTTAGGAGGGGTTATTGGGTTACGGGGATAGGGTGGAAGTGAGGGCTCAAGTGGGTCGGTGCAGACCCGATGGGCCGAATGGCCTCATTCTGCACTTTGTGTATGTTCTATCTATCTATATCATCACAACTTCACATTTGTTTTGGGCAGGACTTCCTCTGTTGATCTGTGTTTAATATTCGCTAATCTATGTTTACTGTGCTTTATTGCTTAGGCCTGGGTGGAGCCTCTGAATGCTAAAGTAAGTAGAAGCTTCTAGATAAAGATCTATAAAACCTGAAGTGGACACATGAGTAGACATCTTGAATTTGAAGAGATAAGAGATATTTTAAAGCGCTATAAACAAGCCTGTTGTAGACTTGAAACTAGTGCCATCCCAATATTGTTCTGAATTAAATCAGACTGAACTTAAGACTGGGCATCCATGAGGCACGCTGGGCCATTAGCAGCAGCAGAATTGTATACAAACACAATCTGTAACCTGATGGGTTGGCATAACCCCCACTCTATCATTGCCATCAAGCCGGGGAATCAACCCAGGTTCAATGAAGAGTGCAGGAGAGCATGCCTAGAGCAACACCAGGCATGCCTAAAAATGAGGTGCCAACCTGGTGAACCTACAACACAGGACCACTTGCATGCCAAACAGCACAGGCAGCATGCAATAGACAGAGCTAAGTGCTCCCACAATCAATGGATCAGATCGAAGCTCTGCAGTCCTGTCACATCCAGCCGTGAATGGTGGTGGACAATTAACCAGCTAACAGCAGGAGGAGGCTCCATTAATATCCCCATCCTCAATGATGGGGCTGTCCAGCACATCAGTGCAAAAGACAAGGCTGAAGCATTTGCAACAATCGTCAGCCAGAAGTGCTGAGTGGATGATCCATCTTGGTCTCCTCCAGAGGTCTCCAGCTTCACAGATGCTAGTCTTCAGCCAATTCAAATCATTCCACATGATATCAAGAAACAGCTGAAGGCACTGGTTACTGTAAATGCTATGATCCCTGACAACAGACCGGCAGTGTTCCAGAATGTGCCAAGGCCCTGGACAAGCTGTTCCAGGACAGCTACTACACCGGAATCTGCCCTGCAATGTGGAAAATTGCCTTGGTATGTGTTGTGTGCAAAAAGCAGGACAAATCCAACCCAGCCAATTCTACAATGGTTGTCGTGGTTGGAAGTCAATCATCTCAGCTCCAGGACATCACTGCAGGAGTTCCTCAGGGGAATATTCTAGACCCAACCATTTTCAATGACCTCCCTTCCATCATAAGGTCAGAAGTGAGGATGTTCACTGATTACACAATGTTCAGCGCCATCCGTGACTCCTCAGAGAATGAAGCAGTCCATGTCCAAATGCAACAAGGTCTGGACAACATTCAGGCTTGGGCTGAAAGGTGGCAATTAACATTTGCGCCACACTGGAAAGAATCCAACCATCACCTGTCGACAATGAATGGCATTTACATTGTTTAATCCCCCACCATCAACATCCTGGGGCTCATTGACCAGAAACTAAACTGGGCCAGCCATATAAATACTGTGGCTACAAGAGTCGGTCAGAGGCTGGGAATCCTGTGGTGAGTAAATCACCTTTTGACTTCTGAAGCCTGTCTGCCATCTACAAGGTACAAGTCAGGAGGGTACTGGAAAACTCTCCACTTGCCTGGGTGAGTGCAGCTCCAACACTCAAGAAGCTCAACACCATCCAGGACAAAGCAGCCCGCTTGATTGGCACCCCAACCACCATCTTCAATATCCACTCTGTTGCTAACTTTTGGTAGGCTCTTAAATGTTGCTTGTTGTGTCTTTACTTAATTTGCTCTGTTTCTGTAACCTTTGCTCTAGAGTTGCAGGTATCTTTATGATACCACCACGAGGTTCAAGTTCAAGTGCTGATCAAAAACTCAATACACCAGTTAGTAAGATTCAAATCAAAACACATTCATTATACACAGTCAATCACTACTCATGCATAAAACTCTACTTACTAGACTATCTCTAACACTAAAAGGCCTATACTTAGCTTTGGAACTGGCCCACCAGGTCAGGGGAACAAATGGCCTTTCGTTCGATCTGAGTCTGCAGGAATCAAAGCTGGTATAGACTGGTAGCTAGGAGCGCCTATCTCGTAGCGAGCGTTGACTGGAGACTTACTTGGTTGATGTAGCGGCTAGGCAGGTCACTGTCAAGGGTTGTTTCGAGCTGCTGAGTGACTCTGCCAAGAAGGACAAATTGAACTTAGGGACTCGACTTTATAGTCCCCAGGGGCTTCGCGCCCTTTTGGGCGGACCCCGTACCTGGTTCCAAGTGATTGGACTATGTTCTGATCACTTGGATCGATTTCTCCAATACTGGAGCTGTTCCCTGATCGCTGGGTGGTTCCGAAGTGTCCGTTGGCCTTCCTTTGTCTTGGCTCCTGCTGGAGCCGAGGAGTCTGGGTTGGCCTTGTTTACCTTAAATGTTTCCAATTGTTTCCGGGGATCGCTCATTAATATGCAGATGGTTGCTAGTTTCAGTGCTGTCTGGGTTTCTGCAAAGTCTAATACACAGGAAACTTTGCACCTGCTTGTTTTTCCTGGCTTGACTGAACTTCCCTCCATTCTTTGCGGATCTCCATTTTAAGTTGGGAAGCGGCCAACCCAGGTGGCTACAACTCCCTCCTTGTGATCGCTAACGCGAAGCGTGAAGGATCACATAACTGCGTCGTCTTCACTTCCTGACCCAGCGAGCACTCTTCCATGGCCTCTACACTGACCATTACTATGTAAGAAATTTTTAACTGACAATTCTAAGTGGCACTATGTCACAACAGGGACATGCAGTACAACATATTTTAAAAAACGGTACCTCTAACTATCTTCCATAAACTACACTCACTTAAACATCCAATCATACTAACTTCCGAACAATACAAAAATAATAGCAGCATTCACATTTCCCTCTGGCTTGGTGGCCAAGCTCAGAGTTGTACAATCTCCCAGTTGTCTTTATTCACAAATGACGCCGGACGAATGTCCTTTATTGTAGATCAAGGGGTTCGGGGGCCTGGTGAAAACGGAAGATAGGGGATCTTATCCTGTATACCGGGGTGCGAGAGCGGTGGGCTCTCCTTCGCCATTTCCTCATGCGGATAGTCTGCACGATGCTGCAGAATATCGCCAGTACTAAAAGGGATTCAATTACGTATGAAAGGGAGTACCACGTTATAAACCTATCACACTATGATGGTGTGTTGTTACTTGTCACTGGGCTCTGGGTGCTATGGGGAAGTGAATCATTGACGGCCGGGGGAGGGGGGTTGGGGTCAGGGGGTTCGCGTTCGCGCGTAACCGAATACAAATTATAATGGTAACGAAAAACACGTATGATGTCTTCATTGTTCTCTTCTTTCTTCTCTTCTCTTCCTTTCCGTCTCTTCTCTCTTCCTGGAGCTTCTGGAATTCTGTGGATCAAGCATAGTTTCTGTTACTATCTTGTTTAATATCCTGTACGTTAGTATGTCTGTCTTTTAGTGCCAATTTCCCTTTATAATTGGTCACCATGTGTGACTCCCTCATTTTTTTTAAACCAAAAATTTGGACTAGACATCTAAGAAAATACTGCCGTACTGCGAGCCGTCTCGCAGCCTGTGTGATTTACCATCCCAGTGTTTGAGGATGTAAATAGCATAGGGAAGCAACCTAAGGGTTGCTAAAAGCAAACAAAAGAATTTTGAACGTAATCGAGCCAAAATAGGGTGTGCATGGGCTGCGGCGGGTAAGATTTGGATGAAATCCCCGGGTAGGACGGTGATCAATGCTGTATGTGCTCTACCCGAGCGTAGCTGACCAGAGGGGGGTCCTCAGGCAGGGCGGAGACCAATGCCGTTTCTCCACTGCCTGAGCAATCGGCAAGAACGGGTAAGAATGTGGTCGTCCTGGGGGCTGCCTCTAGTGATTACCTTTGAATCAGGAGAGTAGTTATGATTGTTGTCTGCCGACAGACTAGTTCCTCTGAACTATTGTCTGGGACAAACTTGTACCTTTAACAATTTTCTGTCGACAGACTGGTTACTCGGAACTGTTGTCTAAGACAAACTAGATCCTCTAACAGCCATTGGCCGTCAAAGGGGGTGGTGATGTGGGGTCGTGTAAACTTTCGAGTTTACACAACACACTTAACGATAACATTAATGAACAAACATTGAACAAACATGCTGCAGGTTCCATCAGAAATGACGCCGTTTCTCCCAAGCGGTTCCTTTTAAAACATCATCTGGACACCTCAGTTATCAGTTGCAAACAGGGTCGCAAAGGGGTTCTCGTTTTGGGAGTCAGACTCAATGTCATCATCTTCTCCAGGATGCCATACCCTTGAATGGATGAGGGTTGCTAAAGCTGCACGGTGTGACTTAGGGTCCATCTCGTCGTTTCGGACAAGCCTGTACGAATTGTCACGGTGCAAATAGTTGTGTCTAATTCTGTGGAGATGGAGTCGGGGTCGTCATTGTAGGGCGGTGGTTTTTGGTGAGGTTTGTTAAGGAATGTGATCAGGAAGGGATCACTCGAATCGTGTTCAGATTCGTTGGGTGTGGGGCCTGTTGCATGGGGATAGTAGGGAGGCGCGCTGTGGCTATCGTCTGTGTCACAGTCGCTGTCGCTGCTGCTGCTGTCTGTGGGCATTCCGGGCGGAGTATATATTCGGTGGTGGAGTCGAGGTCGAGTCCGTGGATGGGGTGGACGTGTTGGGGGAGGGTAGGGATACGTTGGCTGTGGGTGGGGCGTGGTCTGCTGCGTTGAGCATGACGTGGTGTGCGTGGTTAGACTGCGAGCCATATGCCTTGAGCTGGTTAATATGAAACCACGCGGTCTTCCCGTTGGGGTACTTAATCTTGTAAACGGAGGGGCTTACTTTGTCCGCAACGGAGTACGGACCCGAATACTTGGGTGACAGGAACGTGCTGGGGTTGTAAATGGAGAGCATGACCTGCTGTCCTACATCAAACTCAGTCGCATGCACTGTCTTGTCGAAACAGGCCTTGCTCTGTTTATTCCTGGTGCCTAATTTTACTGCGGCTGCTACCTGAGCCGTTTTTACATTCTCTATTAATTGTTTCACTGTGTTCTCGTGTGTGAGGGCCGTCACTTCGGGGCTGGTCAAGTCAAGTCCTAATAAAGATTCTGTGCCTTTCATGCGGCGGCCGGTCACGAGAGTGTGTGGGGTGTATCCTGTGGATGTCGAAACAGTGTTACGCAGAAACATTAGTACAAAAGGGAGGACTGAATCCCAAGTGGTGCTGTTTATTTGGACCATTTTCCTGAGGGTTGCTTTTAGGGTCCGATTGATTCGCTCCATGATACCACTTGACTGGGGGTGGTATGCGATGTGGAATTTTTGGGTAATGCCAAATATCGTGAGGACATTCTTCATGACACGTTCCGTAAAATGTGAACCTTGGTCGGATTCAATGCTGCGGGGGAGTCCCCATCTCGTAAAGATGTGGTGGGTTAAAATCTTAGTTGTAGTCTTTGCCGTGTTTGTTCTAGATGGGAATGCCCCTTCTAGATGGGAATCTACCCATTTTGTAAACGTGTCTATCACAACTAACACATACTTGTGACCATTCCTGCTAGGGGGCAATGGTCCTATAAAATCAATCTGGAGGTTAGTCCAGGGGCCATTAACGGGGCGGGTGTGGCTAAGCTGAGCTTTCTTCGCATATCTGTCCGGATTGTTTTGGGCACAGATAAGGCAATTTTCAACATAGTGCGTGACGTCCTCCTTTAAATTCGGCCACCAACAGAGCTGCCTGAGGTGGGCTGTAGTGGGGTCAATTCCCTGATGTCCATGACAATCATGGAATAAACAAATAAGCTGATTCCTGTCCTGTTCTGGAACCACATAAAGGGTGTCTTTTAGGACCACACTGTCATGTGTGGTCAGTGCATTTTTAAACCTATCGTATGGGGCTGGAAAATTTCCTTTTAAAATCTCCCTGAGATTACTATCTTGCTTCTGGGCCTGCACTAAATCTTCGATATTTGTCTGTGAGACCTGAACTGCACTCACTGGGGCGCTTTCGGGGGGCTTCCAAAAATATCCATGTCTGGAACCTGCTTTAGCCTGTGCGTCAGCTTTTACATTTCCAGGTGGGGAGGAACGGTGGTGATTTTGTACGTTAATAATGCCAAATATCCTGTCCTGTGCTTTGTCCAAAATGTGTCGGAGCAATGGGGCTGAAGGGAGGGGTTTTCCGTCCGTGGAAACAAATCCTCTTTCTTTCCACAGGGGTAGGAATTCTGTGAGGCTGTTACAGACATAGAGGCTGTCCGAGTATATGTCTGCTGGGCTGGGGAAGGAATCTGGGTGATCTATAATTTATGCAATGGCTGCTTAGCCTGCGCGCCTAAGAGTCCTGGCAGTTTTAACGAGATTTCTTCTAGGGCGCGTCCCTGCGCGTCCTCAACATAGATGCCGCATCTTGTAATGCACTTCCCATTTAATATAGTGGAAGAACCATCCACATATATTCTCAAGGGTGCGCACGTGTCTGTGTGCTGGGGGCTTTGGGGTGAACTACCTATCTTTTTTGGGGGTGTTTTCACGATAAAGGGGCCTGTGTTGTGGTGCGGTGAGATGATTTCACATCGTGAGGGGTGCCTGGGTACTGAAGGTTGTCGGCTAGGAAAGTGTGGGTCTTGGTCCTTTTAACAGTGATGTCCCGTCCCTGCAAAAGAAGGGTCCATCTGGCTGCTCTGATCTGGCTTACTGTACCGTCCTTAAGTCGTCCATCTAGTAAAAGTTGGGTGGGGGGGGGTGTTCCGTGAGGATTGTGATGGGGTTTAGTCCGGTGATGTATGAAAAGTATTGAACTGCCCAGAAAACTGCGAGCAGGTGCCTTTCACAGGCTGAAAATCCCTGCTCCACAGGATCTAAAACTCTGGAGGCGTAAGCCATGGGTCTTAACTGTTCGTGCCGTTCCTGGAGGAGCACAGCCGAAAGGGCACGATCTGTGCTAGCTACCTCTATAGCATAGGGGGAAAGTGGGTCTGGAACTTGTAGAGCGGGGGCTGCAATGAGTGCACGCTTAACAACATCTACAGCATCCGTGTGCCGTGGAAGCCATTCCCAAGGGGCTCCTTTCTTTAGGAGTTCCGAGAGGGGTGCTGCTTTGGTGGCGAAACCGTCAATATAGTTTCGGCAGTAGCCAACCAGTCCTAAAAACGACCGGAGGGCTGAAACATTCTGGGGAAGGGGCAATTTGACAATCGAGTCAATTCTTTTATGCTCGATCTCGCATTTACCATGCGTGATAATCGTTCCCAAATATGCCACCTTGTTTTCCAAAATTTGGGCATTCTTGGGGTTCACTTTACATCCAATTTGCTGTAGGAGTTACATACTGGACCAGCCATTCGGGGTGAGAAAATTTTGATAAACCATTGGCCAGCTGTCGGTGGAAAATGGAGGGGGAGTTGTGGAATCATTGTGGAAGGCATGTCCACGTGTACTGCTGACCTTTAATAGTGAAGGCAAATTTGTACTGGCACGCTTTTGCCATTGGAATGGACCAGAATCCGTTCCTGATGTCCAAAACCGTAAAAGATCGTGAGTTGAGTCCCTGTTTGAGCATGGTCTCGGGACTTGTGGCTACCGTGGGGGCTGCTGCGGGGGTGACTTTGTTGAGTTTCCGGTGTTTGATGGTCAGTCGCCATGATCCATTGGGCTTTCTCACTGGCCAAATCGGGGCATTATTAGTAGAGGCTACTGATCTAAGTACGCCTTGTTCTAATCAGCTATCGATAACTTTTGAGATTTCTCCCTCTGCCTCTTGGGGAAATCCGTACTGCTTCTGGGGTCTAAGGTCAGGTCCTGTTATTTGAACCGAACCAACCATCCTGCCGTAGTCATGTTTGTGACTTGCAAATGCGGTCCTGTTCTTCTGGAGAACTGCCCTAACCTGTTTGTTTGCGCTAATCGTGATCGGGTCATACCAAAACTCGCCAACTGCGCTAATCTTATTAGCATACTCACCTACTGTGAGCTTTGCGGGGGCTCTTGCTGACTTTGTCATTTTCCAGACACATTGATTTACTGGATCAAATGAAAGGTTGTGGGAGTTCATGAAATCGATGCCCAAAATGTGTTCTGCTGTGTGGTCCAGATAGACCAAAACTATGGGGTGTTTTGTTGTAATGTTGCCAATTTGAATGGGTACAGGGGCTGTGATGTGTCCCTGCTGTGAGTGGCCTGTGAAGCCGCTGAGGGTGATTGTGGCTGTAGTGGGCCACGTGTCTTTTTGGAACATGGTGGAGGAATTAATTGTGGTGCGGGACCCTCCTGTGTCCCAGAGAAATTCGATGGGCTATCCCCGTATTTTTGCTGCAACGACTGTTCGGCTGGACCTATCCCAAAGGGTGTCGCAGACCCAGGTGGGGAAGCCCGAACACCGTCAGTCAGTTCCGTTCATGTCTGTCTGGTCTGAATGGGTTCTTACACTATGTATAGACCTTGTCCTGTTATTCAGAGTGCCTGCCTGCTGGGCTCTCTGTGGCTTTCGTGGGGCATTGCACTCTCATGCAAAGTGACCTAATTGTCCACAGTTGTAACACTCCTGTGGTTTCTGTGGGGGGTGTTCATGCCTTTGTTCACCCATGCAGGGTTCTGGTGCGCTTTAACTGCTTGAATATCTGCCTCTGCCTGCTGTTCTTTTGGTTTTCTAATCGCGGGTTTGTTATGGACAGATTGCTCCCAGGAGTGCGACAACCTTTTAAAACCCACTTTTCTTTGTGCGTTTCTTCCGAGGGGTCATAATTACTACAAGCTTTTTGTCCTGCCTCTGTGGCATGGGAGATAAGGGTGTGGGTCCATTTGGCCATGTTGTCTGGGGACAAATGGGCGCGGTCTAAGTTTCCGAAAACGGCTGTAAAATGGATCCACAGGCGTCCAGCAAACGCTGTGGGGTGTTCTGTCTTCTTCTGCCTGCACTTATTCAGGCCTTCTACTGGGTCATCTCTGTTATAACCGATCGCTTCTAGGATCGCCGTGTGCATCTCTGCAAGGGTGCATCCTCCTACATTCTGTGGGTCGGGAAGGGCTGGTACAACAGAAGGGCCGAAGCTTAAAACCGTGAGCTTCACTTGCTCACGCTCATCCAGGCCGTACATTGTCGCCTGCTGCTTCACTCTAGCAAAGAAGTGGTGGGGGTCTGAGGTGGGGAGGATCGGTGTGATCTTTTCGCACGCATCCCGTAATTGGGTCACGGTTAAGGGGATGATGTAAAGGAATTCCGCGTCTCCGTCCGATGCGACTGTGCGGTGGGTGGTTACTGGATTCATTGGTGCCTGATCTATCTGCTCTGTGGGGGGTAGGGGTGCTTTTCTCCTTTGGGGCTTTCCTTGCGCACATGTTCCCTGTACATATCTATGCGCGGTTTTGTTTAGTTCTTGCCAATCAGGGCCGTCTTCTTCATCTAATTGGGATCCAAAGGTGCTTTGAAACCCATTTTGCACTGAAAGCAAAGACTGTAGTTCCGCAATCTGCTTCCGGCATTTTGTATGATCCACTGAGCTTTGTCTGTGCTCCGTGGTGGCAGCATGGAGTGCTCTTAACGCTGCTTTTAAATCGCTGCACTGCTTTTGCAATGCCTCTACCTGTTTCTCTGTCTCTTCTCTTACCAGGACTGCACGTTGTGTGTCCTGATAGGCCTTATCGTATTGAGTTTGGAAGCTGCTCAGATGCGCTAGACAAGACTGGTGTGCCCACTTGGCATCATCCACCTCTCCGTCCTTTGCTGCCAACTTCCTTCTTAATTCTATATTCTCTCTCTCGATCTCACTAACATCGACCTTGCTCATTCGATGTCTCTCTTCTATCTCTTTGCGGAGCGTCCGAACGACCTCCTCTGTGCCTCGCAATTGTTCCAGACAGGACACGATTGCCATCGGCTTGCGAGCTTTCCTAAGCTCTTCTTATGGATTTTGCTCAGGTTCTCTCACCAAGTATGTCCTATACTCCCGGGACCTGTTTCCTCATTTGAACAAAAGTCACTCCAAAGGGGCCATCCCTTCCCTTTGAGGTACCTTCTAATCTCAACTTCCCAAACGGGACACTGACCTACTCTGCTGCTGGTCGCTGCGACCACAAATTCTTGAGGGTTCATGAGGTGTTCCATTGCCTTCATTGCCATTTTTCCTATCTGAATGCTCTCTTTTAAAATTTGGAACGAGGGGTACTAAAGCGGTGCTGTAAACACGGGTACGGCGTTCGCTACTTTCCAGAATACAAACTCCCGACAGTTTTTCGCAACAAAATCTATCAGTTTTACTTTATAGCCCTGTTAGTTATGCATGCATTAACACACTTCCGAATTATGAGGATTGATCAGAGTTGCTTGAACACTTGTGAATGTTTCTGTTCCCAATTAGATTTTCAATTCAAAATTTGGGTTCTCCCGGAGTGGTTAGGCCACTTCTATGTCGGATCCCGTCAGAGTTCGCCAGTAAAATGTTGCTAACTTTTGGTTGGCTCTTAAATGTTGCTCGTTGTGTCTTTACTTAATTTGTTCTGTTTCTGTAACCTTTGCTTTCGAGTCGCCAGGTAACTTTATGATACCACCACGAGGTTCAAGTTCAAGTGTTGATCAATAACTCAACACACCAATTAGTAAGATTCAAATCAAAACACATTTATTATACACAGTCAATCACTACTCATGCATAAACTCTACTTTCTAGACTATCTCTAACACTAAAAGGCCTATACGTAGCTTTGGAACTGGCCCACCAGGTCTGGGGAACAAATGGCCTTTTGTTCGATTATGAGTCTGCAGGAATCAAAATATGATCAGGGATAGTCAGCATGGCTTTGTGAAGGGTAGGTCATGCCTCACAAACCTTATCGAGTTCTTTGAGAAGGTGACTGAACAGGTAGACGAGGGTAGAGCAGTTGATGTGGTGTATATGGATTTCAGCAAAGCATTTGATAAGGTTCCCCACGGTAGGCTATTGCAGAAAATACGGAGGCTGGGGATTGAGGGTGATTTAGAGATGTGGATCAGAAATTGGCTAGCTGAAAGAAGACAGAGGGTGGTGGTTGATGGGAAATGTTCAGAATGGAGTTCAGTTACAAGTGGAGTACCACAAGGATCTGTTCTGGGGCCGTTGCTGTTTGTCATTTTTATCAATGACCTAGAGGAAGGCGCAGAGGGGTGGGTGAGTAAATTTGCAGACGGTACTAAAGTCGGTGGTGTTGTCGATAGTGTGGAAGGATGTAGCAGGTTACAGAGGGATATAGATAAGCTGCAGAGCTGGGCTGAGAGGTGGCAAATGGAGTTTAATGTAGAGAAGTGTGAGGTGATTCACTTTGGAAGGAATAACAGGAATGCGGAATATTTGGCTAATGGTAAAGTTCTTGGAAGTGTGGATGAGCAGAGGGATCTAGGTGTCCATGTACATAGATCCCTGAAAGTTGCCACCCAGGTTGATAGGGTTGTGAAGAAGACCTATGGAGTGTTGGCCTTTATTGGTAGAGGGATTGAGTTCCGGAGTCAGGAGGTCATGTTGCAGCTGTACAGAACTCTGGTACGGCCGCATTTGGAGTATTGCGTACAGTTCTGGTCACCGCATTATAGGAAGGACGTGGAGGCTTTGGAGCGGGTGCAGAGGAGATTTACCAGGATGTTGCCTGGTATGGAGGGAAAATCTTATGAGGAAAGGCTGGTGGACTTGAGGTTGTTTTCGTTGGAGAGAAGAAGGTTAAGAGGAGATTTAATAGAGGCATACAAAATGATCAGGGGGTTGGATAGGGTGGACAGTGAGAGCCTTCTACCGCGGATGGAAATGGCTGGCACGAGGGGACATAGCTTTAAACTGAGGGGTAATAGATATAGGACAGAGGTCAGAGGTATGTTCTTTACGCAAAGAGTGGTGAGGCCGTGGAATGCCCTACCTGCTACAGTAGTGAACTCGCCAACATTGAGGGCATTTAAAAGTTTATTGGATAAACATATGGATGATAATGGCATAGTGTAGGTTAGATGGCTTTTGTTTCGGTGCAACATCGTGGGCCGAAGGGCCTGTACTGCGCTGTATCGTTCTATGTTCTATGTTCTATGTAAAGCTGGTATAGACTGGTAGCTAGGAGCGCCTATCTCGTAGCGTGCGTTGACTGAAGACTTACTTGGTTGATGTAACGGCTAGGCAGGTCACTGTCAAGGGTTGTTTCGAGCTGCTGAGTGACTCTGCCAAGAAGAACAAATTGAACTTGGGGACTCTATTTTATAGTCCCCAGGGGCTTCGCGCCCTTTTGTGCGGATCCCATATCTGGTTCCAAGTGATTGGACTGCGTTCTGATCACTTGGATCGATTTCTCCAATACTGGAGCTGTTCCCTGATTGCTGGGTGGTTCCTAAGTGTCCGTTGGCCTTCCTTTGTCTTGGCTCCTGCTGGCGCCGAGGAGTCTGGCTTGGCCTTGTTTACCTTAAATGTTTCCAATTGTTCCCGGGGATCGCTCATTAATATGCAAATGGTTGTTAGTTTCAGTGCTGTCTGGGTTTCTGCAAGTTCTAATACACAGGAAACTTTGCACCTGCTTGTTTTTCCTCGCTTGACTGAATTTCCCTGCATTCTTTGCGGATCTCCATTTTAAGTCGGGAAGTGGCCAACCCAGGTGGCTACATCTCCCTCCCCACTGATTCGCAGTTGCAGCAATTTGTACCATCTACAAAATGCACTGAAGCAACTCACCAAGGCTCCTTCAGCAGCTCCTTCCAAACCCATAACCTCTACCACCTAGAAGGGCACGAGCATAGAAGCGTGGGGACACCACCACCTGCATGGGGACACCACCACCTGCAATGTGGACACCACCACCACCTCATTCACCATCCTGACTTGGAGCTGTACCACTGTCCCCTCACCGTTGTTTGGTCAAACCCCAGGATCTCCCTCACGTACACCATTGTGGGTGCACCGACAAGGACTACAGCAACTGAAGAAGGCAGCTCACCGTCAACCGGAAATTAGGGATGGGCTGAGGAAACAAATGAAGATGGGACTGTAATGAAAAAGGAGAAGAGGGAGAGCTAGGACCTGTTTGAAAGATGTGGAAGACTTAAACACGAGGGGATTGGAAGAGGAATGGGTGACTGATAGGAGATGGACAACCAACATTGTGGTATAAAATGAAAGAAGCAGAAGATTAGTTTTCTGTGGTAACAACAAAAATAACAAGATCGTCCAAATTTCTTTGAGACATTGGTCCTATTGACGTGGAGGTGTCGATGCAACATTGATTGGAGTGTCAGCTTGTTTAAGTACATTAAACACATAATAACACTCACCAATGGATCGGTAAATTTATGCAATGAACAATTGATCCATCCTGGCCAAGTAAGTTCAATTCGGAGTCTATGCTGAGTTAGCCTCTCTCAGAGGCCATACAATTGATCTCAGTACAAGGAGAGAACAATGAGTCATTGCATTGCTCCTGAAACAAATAACCCCCAGTCCCTGCTGGGAGTGAGTGTGTGGACATTGGACTGTGGTCAGCTGTAATTCATCCTGTGATGGAATAAGGTGCCGGAATTCCCTCTCAAGCTCCTCGACGAATAATGGCTCACCGGGCAGTGTTCCAGAGGGCAGCTGGTATGTGTGGACATGTACCCATTTGGAAAGAAGAGGGAAGAAAATTAACAAGGGAAATACATTAAAAATGCAACAGCCTGTGCAGAATAGTGCCACATAAATACAGGAGTGTATCATTTCAGGTGAAAAGAAAAGCAACTTATGAGGCTCAGAGACTGGCAAAACCAACAAAGGCTTCTTGATGTCAGTTTTAATGCTAATCCTGGGAGATGTAGTCACAGAGACACAACTGTTTATCCATGCAGAAATAAGAGGAAAATATGATACTTTTCATGATAGTCATCTGCACTAAACAACAATGTAAGAAAAATGCCATGTTGTTCAACTCCAGTAGGAAAGTAACAACTTATTACAGAAAGTTTCACCCGGTGAGGAGGTGATATTAAGCTTGAATTTTCCCTGTCACTTTCCCATTTCACAGGAACAAATCAATATCCATTTTTATTGTAAAGTTTCTCCTGAAAATTATGGACACAGCTTTCAGCTTTGACGGCATGCAAAATGGTCAATAACAGCTCATCTGCTCATTACACAGTCTCCATGATTTTTCTACCTGTCAGGCGGGGTATGTAACAGTTTGTCTGTTTCAGTTTGTCCCTGCTGAATGTGTACACTGTGGTCTCTGACTCGGGCTGGTTAAGGTTATGTGCCAGCCTTTTGATATTTCACCAGTGGGTATCTTCATGTGTGAACCTTGATGAGTGTTGCAAGCTATTGACAGTGAAGACTATGATAGTTCAGCTTAATACACAATTTGCAGGAAGTAACGAGCATTAATGATAGGAATTGCCGTAGGTATAGGATCAGAAAAGACTACAACAGTCGATCTGGCCTGTCCCAGCGCTCAGGAGTGCGAATTCCAGCTGAACTTTCCTGCCTCCAATCAGGTGCACCAATGTGAATGATAGTAAGCCAGACTGCTCTCCCATGTGTCACTAGCTGATATAAAATGACTTGGTTACAGCGCAGGAGGAGGCCATTTAGTCCATCAATTATGTGCTAGCTCTCTGCTAGAGCAGTTTAGCACATTGCACTACTCTACCCTTACCCATAGCCCTGAAAATCTATCTCCTTCTTGTGCTTATCCAATTCTCTGTTCAAAGTCATGGTACAATCTGCCTCCATCACCCTGCCAGGCTGTGTCATCCACATCGTAACCACATCATGAATAAGAAAGTTTTTCCTCATGTCGCCTTTCATTCTTTTGCCAATCATCATAAATCTATGTCCTCTGGACTCTTCTCCAAATGGGAACAGTTCTCTCTATTAATTCAGACCTGAGGTTGCACTGGGCATTTTGATAGTCTGTATGCTTTAAACCAATGGGCTAACAGAATTGATTTAGTGTTGGAAACCAGCGAGAGTTCATCGAATCAGAGAATCAGAGAATAACTACAGTGCAGAAGGAGGCCATTCGGCCCATCGAGCCTGCACCGACCCTCTGAAAGAGCACCCTACTTAGCCCACTCCCCCGCCCTATCCCTGGAACCCTACACAACGTACACATCCCTGGACATGAAGGGGAAATGTTATCATGCCGATCTACCTGACCTGCACATCTTTGGACTGTGGGAGGAAACCGGAGCACCCGGAGGAAACCCACGCAGATTCTGGCCTTGGATGACTGTGTGTAGTTTGTACGTTCTCCCCGTGTTGAATCTGGGTATGAACACCTTTTCCAGCCTTCAAATCAGAAGGAGACCAACAACAGGGATTTCCAAAGCATCATCTCACTCCTGCACTGTGTTTTTGCACAGAACACTGGGACATCTGCGGTACAGCTGCGTGAGCATTGACTCCACGGACAGACACATGCTGTTGTCTCGCAAGAGGACGGCATGCTTGCTCCTCTGCCAGTCTCTGAAGGAGTGCTGAAATTGGTGTTGGACAGCGAACCATGCCAGGTTGTCCAGGCTTTTGTCAAGGATTTGCAAACTTTTTAAAAAATAAATTTTAGAGTACCCAATTCATTTTTCCAATTAAGGGGCAATTTAGCATGGCCAATCCACCTAGCCTGCACATCTTTGAGTTGTGGGGGCGAAACCCTCGCAAACACGGGGAGAATGTGCAAACTCCACACGGACAGTGACCCAGAGCTGGGATCGAACCTGGGACCTCAGCGCCGTGATGCAGCAGTGCTAACCACTGTGCCACCGTGTTGCCCGAAGGATTTGCAAACTAAGGCCAAAACTCCTCAAGGTTGCCCACTATGCTCATATCAAGAGCTCTCAATGAATGTAGAGCAGCTTTCCAACGACTATGCTGCAGTCATTGTTTTATCCCCCTCATTGAAGCTCCAGAATAGATAAATAAGCAGAAAAGACATGCATGAGAGTGATTTTTAGCTTTCAAATTTCACTGTATTCAATTGTTGAATGAGCCGGTACGACTGAGTTGATTGTTTTGAAAAAAAGAAAGCAAAGTTGGTTCTCATTAGTATACAATATGAGGTCATTAATCTGTTGCGTGTAAATGCTGATTGTGAGGGTCCCCCAAATAACTATGTAATAATGACCAGATAATCTGCTTAATTAACATGGGTTACAGAACAAATGAGTTTCCAGGGAGAACTCCCCTGTCCCCTCTTCAAATGGAGCTGAGGGATCTTTTACATCCACCAACGAGAGAAACAGAAACTCAGACATCGCTACAAGACTCGTTCGGATAGTATCATAGGTCCAAACATTTTCAGTTGCTTCACCAATGATTCACTCCACCATTGGATCAAAAGTGGGTAGGAGGCCATTCAGCCCATCAAGTCTGCACTGACCCTCAGAATCCATGACTAAAACTATCGCCAAGACAATGGTGGAGAATTTAAGAGATTGCAAATATTTGTTTTCTATGAATTACATTTTAATATGCTTTTTATTATTAATAGATCAATGGCTATTTTCTATTAGGTGCCCTGTGGGGTAGGTTTGAGGCATATAATGCTGGAAGGCCCCAGGTTTGATTTTCAGCCAGTGTGAGCTGCCTATCCAAACCCATGTGACAATATGCACCTATGATTGGTTCAAGTGCCACATACATGGCTGGCGAGGTGGAAAAGGATTATGATTTCTCAGAGTAAGCAAAGCCAAATAGGAGTAAGGCTCTTTTAAATATTCAGATCTGGATAACGCCCGGAAAGGCAGCGATCCAGATCCTGGTGGGTGACTCGTGCAAGGTTCATGCCCAGCGCAGAGCCAGATTTAGGGCTCACATGCGATGCACCCATTGTGCTCAGATCTCCGTACCCCTCTTCTGAGGCTGTGTTTGTGGCCGTGTGTCCCTGGACAGAGAGAGCACGCGGTATTGGAGGCTTCCCGTGCCCGGTGGGCATCGCAGAGGCTGTAGTGCGTAATCTCTCCCCAGAACCTGATAGAGGTTTAGAAGATGATCAGGGGAATAGATAGAGTAGACAGTCAGAGACTTTTCCCCAGGTGGAACAAACCATTACAAGGGAACATAGATTTAAGGTGAATGGTGGAAGATATAGGAGGGATATCAGAGGTAAGTTATTTACCCAGAGAGCAGTGGGGGCATGGAATGCACTACCTGTGGAAGTAGTTGAGTCGGAAACATTAGGGACCTTCAAGCAGCTATTGGATAGGTACATAGATTACGGTAGAATGATGGGGTGTAGATTAATTTGTTCTTAATCTATGACAAAGGTTCGGCACAACACTGTAGGCCGAAGGGCCTGTTCTGTGCTGGATTTTTCTATCTGCGCCGGGCGCAACGGGGTTGGTGAACCTCGCCCAAAGACAACATTAAGCAGTAATTTAAAAAGCAAAGTATTGAAGGCGCTGGAAATCTGAAATAAAAACAGAAAATGCTGAAAACGCTCTGCAGACCATGTAGTATCTGTGAAGAGAGATAGAGTTAACATTTTGGGTTGATGATGCGACTGTAATGACCTGCATGGAACACACGGAGTTGGGTTAATTGTTTTCCCCCTGTTGCTTGAAGAGTATGAGCTTCCCCGCTAACTACAGAGCTGTTACTACTTGTATAAAAGGTCGGCCAGATAGTAACCGCCTGACAGAGAGAGTGGACCCAGTGACGTCTAACCGGGTCCCTTTGTAAATAGTACATATTATAAATAAACGTCTTCTTTGTGTTACTCATAATACTCCGTTCGCCTTTATTTAATAGGCGACGAAGATAAACTGTAATTGTCGTCGTGCTACCCTGCTGCCTACACCATCTCTCCGTGACTTTGCATCGCCTGGGTGAATCACACATCAGTCACAAATCTGGCTCCGCGCTGGGCGTGAAACCTCGCACGAGTCACCCAACTCGCTTTGGCCGGCGTGATCTGGATTGCTCCCTTATTGGG